>NW_028125134.1:0-144118 GCF_965194825.1 Balaenoptera physalus
CATCACAGGTATGTGACAGCCCCATCTCTCTCCCCATCACTGGTGAGTGAAAGACCCCAGCTATCTCCCCATTACAGGTGAGTGACAGCCTCCAGCTCTCTCCCCATCACAGGTGAGTGACAGTACCCAGCTCTCTCCCTATCACATCTGAGTGACAGAACCCAGCTCTCTCCCCATCACAGCTGAGTGACAGAACACAGCTCTCTCCCCATCACAGGTGTGCGAGAGCCCCCAGCTGTCTCCGCATCACAGGTGCCTGACAACCCCCAACTTTCTCCCCATCACAGGTATGTGACAGCACCCATGTCTCTCCCTATCACAGGTGTTTGACATTCCCCATGTCTTTCCCCATCCCAGGTGAGTGACAGCCCGCTGCTCTCCTCCCATCACAGGTGATTGTAAGCACCCAGCTCTCTCCCCATTATAGGTATGTGACAGCCCCCAGGTGTCTCCCCATCACAGGTGAATGACACTCACAACTCTCTCCCCATCACAGGTATGTGACAGCCCCCATCTGTCTCCACATCACAGGTGAGTGACAGCCCCCAGCACCCTTCCCAGTCACAGGTATGTGATAACCCCCAGCTCTCTCCCCATTACATGTGTTTGACAGTCCCCATCGCTCTCCCCGTCACAGGTGTGTGACAGCTCCCACCTCTCTCCCCATCACAGGTGCGTGACAGCCCCCAGCACTCTCCACATCACAGGTATGTGAAAGCACCCAGCTCTCTCCCCATCACAGGTGTTTAACACTCCCCATCTCTCTCCTCATCACACGTATGTGACAGCCCCCAGGTCTCTCCCCATTACAGGTGAGTGACAGCCTAAAGCTCTCTTCCCATCATAGGTGTGTCACAGCACCCACCTCTATCCCCATCACAGGTGAGTGACAGCCCCCAGCTCTCTCCCCATCAGAGGTGTTTGAAAGCCCCCTGCTCTCACCGCATCACAGTTGCCTGAGAGTCCCCAACTCCCTCCCCATCACAGGTGCGTGACAGCCCCCAGCGCTCTCCCCATCACAGGTATGTGAAAGCCCCCATCTTTTTTCCCATCACAGGTGAGTAAGAGCCCCAGCTCTCTCCCCATCACAGGTATGTTACAGCCGCCACCTGTCTCCACATCAAAAGTATGTGACAACCACCAACTCTCTCCCCATCATAGGTGTTTTACAGTCCCCATCACTCTCCCCGTCACAGGTGTGTGACCGTGCCCAGCTCTCTCCATATAACACGTGTGTGACAGCCCCAGCTCTCTCCCCATCACAGGTATGTGACTTCCCCCATCTCTCTCCCCATCACAGGTGAGTGGCAGGCCCCAGCTCTCTCCCCATCACAGGTGACCGACAGCCCCCATCTCTCTTCCCATTACAGGTGAGTAAGAGACCCCAGCTCACGCCCCATCACAGGTATGTTACAGCCGCCACCTGTCTCCACATCAAAAGTATGTGACAACCACCAGCTCTCTCCCCATCATATGTTTTTGACAGTCCCCATCTCTCTCCCCGTAACAGGTGTGTGACCGTCCCCAGCTCTCTCCATATCACCGGTGTGTGACAGCCCCAGCTCTCTCCGAATCACAGGTATGTGACAGTCACCATCTGTCTAGCCATCACAGGTGTGTGACAGCCGCCAGGTCTCTCCCCATCACAGGTATATTATAGCCGCCAGCTGTCTTCACATCACAGGTATGTGACAGCCCCCAGCTTTCTCCACATCACAGGTATGTAACAGCCACCAGGTTTTTCCGCATCACAAGTATGTGACAGACCCCAGCTGTCTCCGCATCACAGGTGCCTGACAGCCCCCAACTTTCTCCCCATTACCGGTATGTGACAGACCCAAAGTCTCTGTCCATCACAGGTGTTTCACTGTCCCCATAACTCTGCCCATCACAGGTGTGTGACAGCCGCCAGGTCTCTCCCCATCACTGGTGCCTGAGAGCCACCAGCTCTCTACCCATCACAGGTGAGTGACAGCCCCCAGCACTCTCCCCATCACAGGTATGTGACAGCCCCCAGTTGTCTCTGCATCACAGTTGCCCGACAGCCCCCAACTCTCTCCCTATCACAGGTATTTGACAGCCCCCATCTCTCTTCCCATTACAGGTGAGTAAAAGACCCCAGCTCTCTCCCCATCACAGGTATGTGACAGCCCCCAGCTGTCCCCGCCTCACAGGTGTTTGACAGTCCCCATCTCTCTCCGCATCACACGTATGTGACAGCCCCCAACTCTCTCCCCATCGCAGGTGAGTGACAGTCCCCAGCTCTCTCCCCTTCCGAGGTATTTGACAGCCCCCAGCTGTTACCTCATCAAAGTTGCCTGACAGCCCCCAATTCCCTCCCCATCACAGGTGTGTGACTGCCCCCAGCACTCTCCCCATCACAGGTATGTGACAGCCCCATCTTTCTTCCCATCACAGCTGAGTAAGAGCCCCCAGCTCTCTCCCCATCACAGGTATGTTACAGCCGCCACCTGTCTCCTCATCACAGGTATGTGACAACAACCAGCTCTCTCCCCATCATAGGTGTTTGACAGTCCCCATCTCTCTCCCCGTCACAGGTGTGTGACCGTCCCCATCTCTCTCCCCATCACAGGTGTGTGAAAGTACCCAGCTCTCTGCCCATCACAGGTATGTAACTGCCTCTATCTCTCTCCCCATCACAGGTGAGTGACAGCCTCCAGCTATCTCCCCATCACAGGTGTGTGACAGCCCCCATCTCTCTCCCCATCACAGGTGAGTTACAGCGCCCTGCTCTCTCCCCATCACAGGTGAGTCACAGCCCCTAGCTCTCTCCCCATCACTGGTATGTGACAGCCGACAGCTGTCTCCACATCACAGGTGGGTGACAGCCCCCAGCTCTCTTCCCATCAGAGGTGAGGGACAGATCCTATCTCTCTCCCCATTACTGTGGAGTGATAGCCCCCAGCTCTCTCCCCATCACAGGTGTTTTAGAGTCCCCATCTCTCTCCCCATCACACGTGTGTGAAAGCCCCCAGCTCTCTCACCATCAAAGGTGAGTGACAGGTCCCAGCTCTCTCCCCATCACAGGTGTTTGACAGTCCCCATCTCTCTCCCCATCACAGGTGTGTCACAACCCCCAGCACTCTTCCCATCACAGGTGCGTGAGAGCCCCAGCACTCTCCCCATCAGAGGTATTTGACAGTCCCCTGTTTTCACCGCATCACAGTTGCCTGACAGCCCCCCACACTCTCCCCGTCACAGGTGCATGACAGA
Source organism: Balaenoptera physalus (assembly GCF_965194825.1). Taxonomy (NCBI): domain Eukaryota; kingdom Metazoa; phylum Chordata; class Mammalia; order Artiodactyla; family Balaenopteridae; genus Balaenoptera; species Balaenoptera physalus. The sequence continues at coordinate 3,235 of NW_028125134.1, forward strand.
CACCAGCTCTCTCCCAATCACAGGTATGTGACAGCCTCCAGCTCTCTCCACATCACAGGTGATTGACATCCCCCATCTCTCTTCCCATCACAGGTATGTTACAGCCGCCACATGTCTCCACATCACAGGTATGTGACAGCCACCAGCTCTCTCCGCATCAGAGGTATGTGACAGCCCACAGCTCTCTCCCCATCATAGCTGTTTGAGAGTCCCCATCTCTCTCCCCATCACAGGTCTGTGACTGCCCCCAGCTCTCTCACCATCACAGGTGAGTAACAGGCCCCAGGTCTCTCCCAAAGACAGGGGAGTGACAGCGCCCAGCTCTCTCCCCATTACAGGTGAATGACAGCCCCCAGCTCTCTCCCCATCACAGGTGTGTGACAGGCCCCAGGTCTCTCCCCAAGACAGGAGAGTGACAGCCCCGAGCTCTCTCCCCATCACAGGTGTTTTAGAGGTCCCATCTCTCTCCCCATCACACGTGTGTGAAAGCCCCCAGCTCTCTCGCCATCAAAGGTGAGTGACAGCCCCCAGCTCTCTCCCCATCACAGGTGTTTGAGAGTCCCCATCTCTCTCCCCATCACAGGTGTGTGACAACCCCCAGCACTCTTCCCATCACAGGTGCGTGAGAGCCCCAGCACTCTCCCCATCACAGCTATGTGACAGCCCACAGCTCTCTCCCCATCACAGGTGATTGACATCCCCCATCTCTCTTCCCATCACAGGTATGTTACAGCTGCCACATGTCTCCATATCACAGGTATGTGACAGCCACCAGCACTCTCCGCATCACAGGTATGTGACAGCCCCCAGCTCTCTCCCCATCATAGCTGTTTAACAGTCCCCATCTCTCTGCCCATCACAGGGGTGTGACTGCCCTAGCTCTCTCACCATCACAGGTGAGTAACAGCCCCAGCTCTCTCCCCATCACAGGTGTGTGACAGGCCTAAGGTCTCTCCCCAAGACAGGGGAGTGACAGCGCCCAGCTCTCTCCCCATTACAGGTGAATGACAGCCCCCAACTCTCTCCCCATCACAGGTGTGTGACAGGCCCCAGGTCCCTCGCCAAGACAGGGGAGTGACAGCCCCAGCTCTCTCCCAATCACAGGTGTGTGACAGAACCCAGGTCTCTCCCCATCACTGGTTCGTGACAGCCCCCAACACTCCCCCCATCACAAGTATGTGACAGCCCCCAGCTGTCTCAACATCACAGGTATGTGAGAGACCCCAGCTCTCTCCCCATTACAGGTATATGATAAGCCCCAGCTGTCTCCACATCACAGGTATGTGACAACGCCAAGCTCTCTCCCAATCAGAGGTGTGTGACTGTCACCATCTCTCTCCATATCACAGGCGCGTGACAGCCCCCAGCTCTCACCCCTTCACAGGTGGTGACAAACCCCAGGTCTCTCCCCATCATAGGTGATTGACAGCCCCCATCTCTTTCCTCATCACAAGTGAGTGGCAGCCCCCAGCTCTCTCCCCATCACTGGCATGTGACAGCACACAGCTATCTCACATCACAGGTATGTGACAGTCCCCATCTCTCTGCCCATTACATGTTTGTGACAACCCCCAGCTCTCTCCCCATCACAGGTGAGTGACGGCCCCCAGCTGTCTCCGCATCACAGGTATGTGACAGCCCCATCTCTCTCCCCATCACTGGTGAGTGAAAGACCCCAGCTATCTCCCCATTACAGGTGAGTGACAGCCTCCAGCTCTCTCCCCATCACAGGTGAGTGACAGTACCCAGCTCTCTCCCTATCACATCTGAGTGACAGAACCCAGCTCTCTCCCCATCACAGCTGAGTGACAGAACACAGCTCTCTCCCCATCACAGGTGTGCGAGAGCCCCCAGCTGTCTCCGCATCACAGGTGCCTGACAACCCCCAACTTTCTCCCCATCACAGGTATGTGACAGCACCCATGTCTCTCCCTATCACAGGTGTTTGACATTCCCCATGTCTTTCCCCATCCCAGGTGAGTGACAGCCCGCTGCTCTCCTCCCATCACAGGTGATTGTAAGCACCCAGCTCTCTCCCCATTATAGGTATGTGACAGCCCCCAGGTGTCTCCCCATCACAGGTGAATGACACTCACAACTCTCTCCCCATCACAGGTATGTGACAGCCCCCATCTGTCTCCACATCACAGGTGAGTGACAGCCCCCAGCACCCTTCCCAGTCACAGGTATGTGATAACCCCCAGCTCTCTCCCCATTACATGTGTTTGACAGTCCCCATCGCTCTCCCCGTCACAGGTGTGTGACAGCTCCCACCTCTCTCCCCATCACAGGTGCGTGACAGCCCCCAGCACTCTCCACATCACAGGTATGTGAAAGCACCCAGCTCTCTCCCCATCACAGGTGTTTAACACTCCCCATCTCTCTCCTCATCACACGTATGTGACAGCCCCCAGGTCTCTCCCCATTACAGGTGAGTGACAGCCTAAAGCTCTCTTCCCATCATAGGTGTGTCACAGCACCCACCTCTATCCCCATCACAGGTGAGTGACAGCCCCCAGCTCTCTCCCCATCAGAGGTGTTTGAAAGCCCCCTGCTCTCACCGCATCACAGTTGCCTGAGAGTCCCCAACTCCCTCCCCATCACAGGTGCGTGACAGCCCCCAGCGCTCTCCCCATCACAGGTATGTGAAAGCCCCCATCTTTTTTCCCATCACAGGTGAGTAAGAGCCCCAGCTCTCTCCCCATCACAGGTATGTTACAGCCGCCACCTGTCTCCACATCAAAAGTATGTGACAACCACCAACTCTCTCCCCATCATAGGTGTTTTACAGTCCCCATCACTCTCCCCGTCACAGGTGTGTGACCGTGCCCAGCTCTCTCCATATAACACGTGTGTGACAGCCCCAGCTCTCTCCCCATCACAGGTATGTGACTTCCCCCATCTCTCTCCCCATCACAGGTGAGTGGCAGGCCCCAGCTCTCTCCCCATCACAGGTGACCGACAGCCCCCATCTCTCTTCCCATTACAGGTGAGTAAGAGACCCCAGCTCACGCCCCATCACAGGTATGTTACAGCCGCCACCTGTCTCCACATCAAAAGTATGTGACAACCACCAGCTCTCTCCCCATCATATGTTTTTGACAGTCCCCATCTCTCTCCCCGTAACAGGTGTGTGACCGTCCCCAGCTCTCTCCATATCACCGGTGTGTGACAGCCCCAGCTCTCTCCGAATCACAGGTATGTGACAGTCACCATCTGTCTAGCCATCACAGGTGTGTGACAGCCGCCAGGTCTCTCCCCATCACAGGTATATTATAGCCGCCAGCTGTCTTCACATCACAGGTATGTGACAGCCCCCAGCTTTCTCCACACCACAGGTATGTAACAGCCACCAGGTTTTTCCGCATCACAAGTATGTGACAGACCCCAGCTGTCTCCGCATCACAGGTGCCTGACAGCCCCCAACTTTCTCCCCATTACCGGTATGTGACAGACCCAAAGTCTCTGTCCATCACAGGTGTTTCACTGTCCCCATAACTCTGCCCATCACAGGTGTGTGACAGCCGCCAGGTCTCTCCCCATCACTGGTGCCTGAGAGCCACCAGCTCTCTACCCATCACAGGTGAGTGACAGCCCCCAGCACTCTCCCCATCACAGGTATGTGACAGCCCCCAGTTGTCTCTGCATCACAGTTGCCCGACAGCCCCCAACTCTCTCCCTATCACAGGTATTTGACAGCCCCCATCTCTCTTCCCATTACAGGTGAGTAAAAGACCCCAGCTCTCTCCCCATCACAGGTATGTGACAGCCCCCAGCTGTCCCCGCCTCACAGGTGTTTGACAGTCCCCATCTCTCTCCGCATCACACGTATGTGACAGCCCCCAACTCTCTCCCCATCGCAGGTGAGTGACAGTCCCCAGCTCTCTCCCCTTCCGAGGTATTTGACAGCCCCCAGCTGTTACCTCATCAAAGTTGCCTGACAGCCCCCAATTCCCTCCCCATCACAGGTGTGTGACTGCCCCCAGCACTCTCCCCATCACAGGTATGTGACAGCCCCATCTTTCTTCCCATCACAGCTGAGTAAGAGCCCCCAGCTCTCTCCCCATCACAGGTATGTTACAGCCGCCACCTGTCTCCTCATCACAGGTATGTGACAACAACCAGCTCTCTCCCCATCATAGGTGTTTGACAGTCCCCATCTCTCTCCCCGTCACAGGTGTGTGACCGTCCCCATCTCTCTCCCCATCACAGGTGTGTGAAAGTACCCAGCTCTCTGCCCATCACAGGTATGTAACTGCCTCTATCTCTCTCCCCATCACAGGTGAGTGACAGCCTCCAGCTATCTCCCCATCACAGGTGTGTGACAGCCCCCATCTCTCTCCCCATCACAGGTGAGTTACAGCGCCCTGCTCTCTCCCCATCACAGGTGAGTCACAGCCCCTAGCTCTCTCCCCATCACTGGTATGTGACAGCCGACAGCTGTCTCCACATCACAGGTGGGTGACAGCCCCCAGCTCTCTTCCCATCAGAGGTGAGGGACAGATCCTATCTCTCTCCCCATTACTGTGGAGTGATAGCCCCCAGCTCTCTCCCCATCACAGGTGTTTTAGAGTCCCCATCTCTCTCCCCATCACACGTGTGTGAAAGCCCCCAGCTCTCTCACCATCAAAGGTGAGTGACAGGTCCCAGCTCTCTCCCCATCACAGGTGTTTGACAGTCCCCATCTCTCTCCCCATCACAGGTGTGTCACAACCCCCAGCACTCTTCCCATCACAGGTGCGTGAGAGCCCCAGCACTCTCCCCATCAGAGGTATTTGACAGTCCCCTGTTTTCACCGCATCACAGTTGCCTGACAGCCCCCCACACTCTCCCCGTCACAGGTGCATGACAGACACCAGCTCTCTCCCAATCACAGGTATGTGACAGCCTCCAGCTCTCTCCACATCACAGGTGATTGACATCCCCCATCTCTCTTCCCATCACAGGTATGTTACAGCCGCCACATGTCTCCACATCACAGGTATGTGACAGCCACCAGCTCTCTCCGCATCAGAGGTATGTGACAGCCCACAGCTCTCTCCCCATCATAGCTGTTTGAGAGTCCCCATCTCTCTCCCCATCACAGGTCTGTGACTGCCCCCAGCTCTCTCACCATCACAGGTGAGTAACAGGCCCCAGGTCTCTCCCAAAGACAGGGGAGTGACAGCGCCCAGCTCTCTCCCCATTACAGGTGAATGACAGCCCCCAGCTCTCTCCCCATCACAGGTGTGTGACAGGCCCCAGGTCTCTCCCCAAGACAGGAGAGTGACAGCCCCCAGCTCTCTCCCCATCACAGGTGTTTTAGAGGTCCCATCTCTCTCCCCATCACACGTGTGTGAAAGCCCCCAGCTCTCTCGCCATCAAAGGTGAGTGACAGCCCCCAGCTCTCTCCCCATCACAGGTGTTTGAGAGTCCCCATCTCTCTCCCCATCACAGGTGTGTGACAACCCCCAGCACTCTTCCCATCACAGGTGCGTGAGAGCCCCAGCACTCTCCCCATCACAGCTATGTGACAGCCCACAGCTCTCTCCCCATCACAGGTGATTGACATCCCCCATCTCTCTTCCCATCACAGGTATGTTACAGCTGCCACATGTCTCCATATCACAGGTATGTGACAGCCACCAGCACTCTCCGCATCACAGGTATGTGACAGCCCCCAGCTCTCTCCCCATCATAGCTGTTTAACAGTCCCCATCTCTCTGCCCATCACAGGGGTGTGACTGCCCTAGCTCTCTCACCATCACAGGTGAGTAACAGCCCCAGCTCTCTCCCCATCACAGGTGTGTGACAGGCCTAAGGTCTCTCCCCAAGACAGGGGAGTGACAGCGCCCAGCTCTCTCCCCATTACAGGTGAATGACAGCCCCCAACTCTCTCCCCATCACAGGTGTGTGACAGGCCCCAGGTCCCTCGCCAAGACAGGGGAGTGACAGCCCCAGCTCTCTCCCAATCACAGGTGTGTGACAGAACCCAGGTCTCTCCCCATCACTGGTTCGTGACAGCCCCCAACACTCCCCCCATCACAAGTATGTGACAGCCCCCAGCTGTCTCAACATCACAGGTATGTGAGAGACCCCAGCTCTCTCCCCATTACAGGTATATGATAAGCCCCAGCTGTCTCCACATCACAGGTATGTGACAACGCCAAGCTCTCTCCCAATCAGAGGTGTGTGACTGTCACCATCTCTCTCCATATCACAGGCGCGTGACAGCCCCCAGCTCTCACCCCTTCACAGGTGGTGACAAACCCCAGGTCTCTCCCCATCATAGGTGATTGACAGCCCCCATCTCTTTCCTCATCACAAGTGAGTGGCAGCCCCCAGCTCTCTCCCCATCACTGGCATGTGACAGCACACAGCTATCTCACATCACAGGTATGTGACAGTCCCCATCTCTCTGCCCATTACATGTTTGTGACAACCCCCAGCTCTCTCCCCATCACAGGTGAGTGACGGCCCCCAGCTGTCTCCGCATCACAGGTATGTGACAGCCCCATCTCTCTCCCCATCACTGGTGAGTGAAAGACCCCAGCTATCTCCCCATTACAGGTGAGTGACAGCCTCCAGCTCTCTCCCCATCACAGGTGAGTGACAGTACCCAGCTCTCTCCCTATCACATCTGAGTGACAGAACCCAGCTCTCTCCCCATCACAGCTGAGTGACAGAACACAGCTCTCTCCCCATCACAGGTGTGCGAGAGCCCCCAGCTGTCTCCGCATCACAGGTGCCTGACAACCCCCAACTTTCTCCCCATCACAGGTATGTGACAGCACCCATGTCTCTCCCTATCACAGGTGTTTGACATTCCCCATGTCTTTCCCCATCCCAGGTGAGTGACAGCCCGCTGCTCTCCTCCCATCACAGGTGATTGTAAGCACCCAGCTCTCTCCCCATTATAGGTATGTGACAGCCCCCAGGTGTCTCCCCATCACAGGTGAATGACACTCACAACTCTCTCCCCATCACAGGTATGTGACAGCCCCCATCTGTCTCCACATCACAGGTGAGTGACAGCCCCCAGCACCCTTCCCAGTCACAGGTATGTGATAACCCCCAGCTCTCTCCCCATTACATGTGTTTGACAGTCCCCATCGCTCTCCCCGTCACAGGTGTGTGACAGCTCCCACCTCTCTCCCCATCACAGGTGCGTGACAGCCCCCAGCACTCTCCACATCACAGGTATGTGAAAGCACCCAGCTCTCTCCCCATCACAGGTGTTTAACACTCCCCATCTCTCTCCTCATCACACGTATGTGACAGCCCCCAGGTCTCTCCCCATTACAGGTGAGTGACAGCCTAAAGATCTCTTCCCATCATAGGTGTGTCACAGCACCCACCTCTCTCCCCATCACAGGTGAGTGACAGCCCCCAGCTCTCTCCCCATCAGAAGTGTTTGAAAGCCCCCTGCTGTCACCGCATCACAGTTGCCTGAAAGTCCCCAACTCCCTCACCATCACAGGTGCGTGACAGCCCCCAGCACTCTCCCCATCAGAGGTATGTGAAAGCCCCCATCTTTCTTCCGACCACAGGTGAGTAAGAGCCCCATCTCTATCGCCGTCACAGGTGTGTGACCGTGCCCAGCTCTCTCCATTTAACAGGTGTGTGACAGCCCCAGCTCTCTCCCCATCACAGGTATGTGACTTCCCCCATCTCTCTCCCCATCACAGGTGAGTGGCAGGCACCAGCTCTCTCCCCATCACAGGTGATTGACAGCCCCCATCTCTCTTCCCATTACAGGTGAGTAAGAGACCCCAGCTCACGCCCCATCACAGGTATGTTACAGCCGCCACCTGTCTCCACATCACAAGTATGTGACAACCACCAGCTCTCTCCCCATCATATGTTTTTGACAGTCCCCATCTCTCTCCCCGTAACAGGTGTGTGACCGTCCCCAGCTCTCTCCCCATCACAGGTGTTTGACAGTCCCCATCTCTCTCCCCATCACAGGTGTGTGAAAGTACCCAGCTCTCTCCCCATCACAGCTATGTAACTGCCTCTATCTCTCTCCCCATCACAGGTGAGTGACAGCCCCAAGCTATCTCCCCATCACAGGTGTGTGACAGCCCCCATCTCTCTCCCCATCACAGGTGAGTCACAGCGCCCTGCTCTCTCCCCATCACAAGTGAGTCACAGCCCCTAGCTCTCTCCCCATCACTGGTATGTCACAGCCGACAGCTGTCTCCACATCACAGGTGGGTGACAGCCCCCAGCTCTCTTCCCATCAGAGGTGAGGGACAGATCCCATCTCTCTCCCCATTACTGTGGAGTGATAGCCCCCAGCTCTCTCCCCATCACAGGTGTTTTAGACTCCCCATCTCTCTCCCCATCACACGTGTGTGAAAGCCCCCAGCTCTCTCGCCATCAAAGGTGAGTGACAGCCCCCAGCTCTCTCCCCATCACAGGTGTTTGAGAGTCCCCATCTCTCTCCCCATCACAGGTGTGTGACAAACCCCAGCACTCTTCCCATCACAGGTGCGTGAGAGCCCCAGCACTCTCCCGATCAGAGGTATTTGACAGTCCCCTGCTTTCACCGCATCACAGTTGCCTGACAGCCCCCCACACTCTCCCCATCACAGGTGTGTGACAGACCCCAGCTCTCTCCCCATCACAGCTATGTGACAGCCCACAGCTCTCTCCCCATCACAGGTGATTGACATCCCCCATCTCTCTTCCCATCACAGGTATGTTACAGATGCCACATGTCTCCATATCACAGGTATGTGACAACCACCAGCACTCTCCGCATCACAGGTATGTGACAGCCCCCAGCTCTCTCCCCATCATAGCTGTTTGACAGTCCCCATCTCTCTGCCCATCACAGGGGTGTGACTGCCCCCAGCTCTCTCACCATCACAGGTGAGTAACAGCCCCAGCTCTCTCCCCATCACAGGTGTGTGACAGGCCCAAGGTCTCTCCCCAAGACAGGGGAGTGACAGCGCCCAGCTCTCTCCCCATTACAGGTGAATGACAGCCCCAACTCTCTCGCCATCACAGGTGTGTGACAGGCCCCAGGTCCCTCCCCAAGACAGGGGAGTGACAGCCCCAGCTCTCTCCCAATCACAGGTGTGTGACAGAACCCAGGTCTCTCCCCATCACTGGTTCGTGACAGCCCCCAACACTCCCCCCATCACAAGTATGTGACAGCCCCCAGCTGTCTCCACATCACAGGTATGTGAGAGACCCCAGCTCTCTCCCCATTACAGGTATATGATAAGCCCCAGCTGTCTCCACATCACAGGTATGTGACAACGCCAAGCTCTCTCCCAATCAGAGGTGTGTGACTGTCACCATCTCTCTCCATATCACAGGCGCGTGACAGCCCCCAGCTCTCACCCCTTCACAGGTGGTGACAAACCCCAGGTCTCTCCCCACCATAGGTGATTGACAGCCCCCATCTCTTTCCTCATCACAAGTGAGTGGCAGCCCCCAGCTCTCTCCCCATCACTGGCATGGAACAGCACACAGCTATCTCACATCACAGGTATGTGACAGTCCCCATCTCTCTGCCCATTACATGTTTGTGACAACCCCCAGCTCTCTCCCCATCACAGGTGAGTGACGGCCCCCAGCTGTCTCCGCATCACAGGTATGTGACAGCCGTATCTCTCTCCCCATCACTGGTGAGTGAAAGACCCCAGCTGTCTCCGCATCACAGGTGCCTGACAGCCCCCAACTTTCTCCCCATCACAGGTATGTGACAGCACCCATGTCTCTCCCTATCACAGGTGTTTGACATTCCCCATGTCTTTCCCCATCCCAGGTGAGTGACAGCCCGCTGCTCTCCTCCCATCACAGGTGATTGTAAGCACCCAGCTCTCTCCCCATTATAGGTATGTGACAGCCCCCAGGTGTCTCCCCATCACAGGTGACTGACACTCACAACTCTATCCCCATCACAGGTATGTGACAGCCCCCAGCTGTCTCCACATCACAGGTGAGTGACAGCCCACAGCACCCTTCCCAGTCACAGGTATGTGATAGCCCCCAGCTCTCTCCCTATTACATGTGTTTGACAGTCCTCATCGCTCTCCCCGTCACAGGTGTGTGACAGCTCCCACCTCTCTCCCCATCACAGGTGTGTGACAGCCCCCAGCACTCTCCACATCACAGGTATGTGAAAGCACCCAGCTCTCTCCCCATCACAGGTGTTTAACACTCCCCATCTCTCTCCTCATCACACGTATGTGACAGCCCACAGGTCTCTCCCCATTACAGGTGAGTGACAGCCTAAACCTCTCTTCCCATCATAGGTGTGTCACAGCACCCACCTCTCTCCCCATCACAGGTGAGTGACAGCCCCCAGCTCTCTCCCCATCAGAGGTGTTTGAAAGCCCCCTGCTCTCACCGCATCACAGTTGCCTGAGAGTTCCCAACTCCCTCCCCATCACAGGTGCGTGACAGCCCCCAGCGCTCGACCCATCACAGATATGTGAAGGCCCCCATCTTTCTTCCCATCACAGGTGAGTAAGAGCCCCAGCTCTCTCCCCATCACAGGAATGTTACAGCCGCCACCTGTCTCCACATCAAAAGTATGTGACAACCACCTGCTCTCTCCCCATCATAGGTGTTTGACAGTCCCCATCTCTCTCCCCGTCACAGGTGTGTGACCGTGCCCAGCTCTCTCCATATAACACGTGTGTGACAGCCCCAGCTCTCTCCCCATCACAGGTGATTGACAGCCCCCATCTCTCTTCCCATTACAGGTGAGTAAGAGACCCCAGCTCACGCCCCATCACAGGTATGTTACAGCCGCCACCTGTCGCCACATCACAAGTATGTGAAAACCAACAGCTCTCTCCCCATCATATGTTTTTGACAGTCCCCATCTCTCTCCCCGTAACAGGTGTGTCACCGACCCCAGCTCTCTCCATATCACCGGTGTGTGACAGCCCCAGCTCTCTCCGAATCACAGGTATGTGACAGTCACCATCTGTCTCCCCATCACAGGTGTGTGACAGCCGCCAGGTCTCTCCCCATCACAGGTATATTATAGCCGCCAGCTGTCTTCACATCACAGGTATGTGACAGCCCCCAGCTTTCTCCACATCACAGGTATGTAACAGCCACCAGGTTTTTCCGCATCACAAGTATGTGACAGCCGCCAGCTGTCTCCGCATCACAGGTATGTGACAGCCCCCAGTTGTCTCCACATCACAGGTATGTGACAGACCCCAGCTCTCTCAGCATCACAGGTGTTTGACAGTCCCCATCTCTTGCTCCATCACAGGTGTGTGACAGTCCGCAGCTCTACCTCCATCACAGGTGTGTGACCGTCCCGATCTATCTCCATATCACAGGTGCGTGACTACGCCCAGCTCTCTCCCCTTCACAGGTGGGTGACAGCCCCAAGCTCTCTCCTGATCACAGGTGAGTGACACTCCCCATCTCTCTCCCCATCACAGGTGTGTGATAGCCCCAAACTGTCTCCCCATCACAGGTGAGTGACGGCCCCCAGCTCTCTCCGAATTACAGGTACATGATAGCCCCCAGCAGTCTCCACATCACAGGTATGTGACATCGCCAAGCTCTCTCCCCATCACAGGTGTGTGACCGTCCCCAGTTCTCTCCATATCACAGGTGCGTGAAAGCCCCCAGCTATCTCCCCATCACAGGTAAGTGACAGCTCCCAGCTGTCACACCATCACAGGAATTTGACAGCCCCCAGCTGTCTCAGCATCACAGGTATGTGACAGTCCTCATCTCTCTCCCCATCACAGGTGTGTCACAGCAACCAGCTCTCTCTCCATCACAGGTGAGTGACGGCACCCAGCTCTCTCCCCATCACATGTATGTGACAGCCCCCAGCTGTCTCCGCATCAAAGGTGCCTGACAGCCCCCAACTCTCTCCGCATCACTGGTATGTTAACGCCCCCAGCTGTCTGCACATCACAGGTGTGTGACCGTCTCCAGTTGTCTCCATATCACAGGTGAGAGGCAGCCCCCAGCTCTCCCCCATCACAAGTGTTTGACATTCTTCATCTCTCTCCCCGTCACAGGTGTGTGACAGCCCCCAGCTCTCTACCCATCAGAGCTATTTGACATCCCCCAGCTGTCACTGCATCACAGTTGCCTAACAGCCCCCACCTTTCTCCCCATCAGAGGTATGTGACAGCCCCCAGCTGTCTCAGTATCACAGGTATGTGGCAGTCCCCATCTCTCTCCCCATCACAGGTGTGTGACATCCCCCAGCTCTCTCCCTATCACCGGTGAGTTACAGCCCCCAGGTCTCTCCCCCCTACTGGTATGTGACAACCCCAGCTGTCTCCGCATCACAGGTACCTGACAAAACCCACGTCTCTCCCCATCACAGGTATGTGAGAGCCCCCAGCTGTCGACACATCACAGGTATGTGACAACGCAAGGTCTCTCCTCATCACAGGTGTGTGACCATCACCAGCTGTCTCCATATCGCAGGTGCGTGAAAGCCCCCAGCTCATTCCGCTTCACAGGTGAGTGACAGCCGCCAGCTCTTGCCCCATCACAGTTGATTGATAGCCCCCATCTCTCTCCCCATCACAAGTGAGTGAAAGCACCCAGCTCTCTCCCCATCACAGGTGTGTGACCGTCCCCAGCTGTCTCCATATCACAGGTGCGTGAAAGATTCCAGCTCTCTCCCTTTCACAGGTGGGTGACGGCCCCTAGCTATCGCTCCAACACATGTATGTGACAGACCCCATCTCTCTTCCCGTCACAAGTGACAGCCCCCAGCTCTCTCCCAATCACAGGTGTGTGACCGTCCCCAGGTGTCTCCATATCACAGGTGAGTGACAATGACCAGCACTCTCCCATTCACAGGTGTTTGACAGCCACCAGCTCTCTCTCCATCACAGGTGAGTGACAGCCCCCAACTCTCTCCCCATCACAGGTATGTGACAACCCCCAGCTGTCTCCACATCACAGGTATGTGAAACACACCAGCTGTCTCCGCATCACAGGTACCTGACAGACCCCAGGTCTCTCCCCATCACAGGTGTTAGACAGTCCCCATCTCTTTTCCCATCACAGATGTGTGACAGACCCCTGCTCTCTCCCCATCACAGGCATCTGAGAGCCCCGAACTTTTTCCACATCACAGGAGTCTAACAGCCCCCAAATCTCTCCCCATCACAGGTATGTCACAACCCCCATTGTCTCCACATCACAGGGATGTGACAACGACTAGCTGTCTCTGCATCATAGGTATGTGTGAGCCCCCAGCTCTCTCCCCATCACAGGTGTGTGACAGCCCCCAGCTGTCTACTCATCACAGGTGTGTGAAGCCCCGAGCTATTTCCACATCACAGGTGAGTGATAGCCCCCAGCTCTCTCCCCATCACAGGTTTGTGACAGCCACCAGCTGTCTCCACATCACAAGTATGTTACAGCAACTACCTGACTCGGCATCACAGGTATGTGACTAGCCCCAGCACTATCCCCATCAGAAGTGTTTGACAGTCCCCATCTCTTTCCCCTTCACAAGTGAGTGACAGTCACAAGCTCCCTTCCCATCACAGGTGTGTGACATCTCCCAGCCCTCTCCCCATCCCTGGTGAGTGACAGCCCCCAGCTCTCTCCCAATCACAGCAGTGTGACAGCCCCCAGCTCTCTACCCATCAGACCTATTTGACATCCCTCAGCTGTCACTGCATCACAGTTGCCTGACAGGCCCCACGTTTCTCCCCATCACAGGTATGTGACAGCCCCCAACTATCTCAGCATCACAGGTATGAGGCACTCCCCATCCCTCTCCACATCACAGGTGTGTGACAGCCCTCAGCTCTCTCCCCATCACAGGTGAGTAACGGCCACCGGCTGTCTCCCCATCACATGTATGTGACAGCCCCCAGCTGTCTCCGCATTAAAGGTGCCTGACAACCCCTCAACTCTCTCCCCATCACAAGTATGGTTAAAGCTGACAGCTGTCTCCACATCACAGGTATGTGACAGCCACCAGGTCTCTCCCCATCGCAGGTATGTGATAGCCCGAGCTCTCTCCCCGTTATACGTATGTGACAACCCCCAGCTGTCTCCACATCACAGGTATGTGACAACGCAAAGCTCTCTCCCCATCACATTTGTGTGACCGTCACCAGCTGTCTCCATATAACAGGGGTGTGAATGTCCCCCGCTCTCTCCCCTTCACAGGTGGGTGGCAGACACCAGCACTAGCCCCATCAAAATTGATTGACAGACACCATCTCATTCCACATCACAAGTGAGTGACAGCCCCAAGCTCTCTCCGCATCACAGGTGACAGAGGGCCCCCAGCTGTCTCCTCATCACAGGTAAGTGACAGCCCCCAGCTCTCTCTGCATCACAGGTATGTGAAAGAAACCAGCTGTCTCTGCATCACAGGTATCTGACAGTCCCCATCTCTTTCCCCATCACAGGTGTTTGACAGACCCCAGCTCTCTCCCCATTTCAGGTGAGTAAGAAATCCCAGCTCTCTCCCCATCACAGGTATCTGAGAGCCCCCATCTGTCACCGCATCACAGGAGCCTAAGAGCCCCCAACTCTCTACCCATCACAGGTATGTCACAACCGCCATTGTCTCCACAGCACAGGGATGTGACAACCACTAGCTATCTCTGTATCATAGGTATGTGTGAGCCCTCAGCTCTCTCCCCATCACAGGTGTGTGACAACACCCAGCTGTCTCCACATCACAAGTATGTGACAGCAACTACCTGACTCCGCATTAAAGGTATGGAACTGGCCCCAGCACTCTCCCCATCAGAAGTGTTTGACAGTCCCCATCTCTTTCCCCTTCACAAGTGAGTGACAGCCCCAAGCTCCTTTCCCATCACAGGTGTGTGACATCCCCCAGCTCTCTCCCCATCCCCGGTGAGTGACAGCCCCCAGCTCTCTCCCAATCACAGCAGTGTGACAGTCCACATCTGTCTTAGAATTACAAGTAAGTGACAATCCCCATCTCTCTCCCCATCACAGGTGTGTGAATACCCCAAGCTCTTTCTCCATTACAGGTGTGTGAAGCCCCCAGCTCTCTCCTCATCACAGGTGAGTGATAGGCCCCAGCTCTCTCCCCATCTCAGGTATGTGAGAGCCCCCAGCTGTCTCCACATCAAAGTATGTGACAGCAACTGCCTGACTCGGCATCACAGTTATGTGACTGGCCCCAGCACTCTCACCATCAGAGGTGTTTGACAGTCCCCATCTCTTTCCCCTTCACAGGTGAGTGACAGGCCCAAGCTCCCTTCCCATCACAGGTGTGTGACAACCCCAAGCTCTCTCCCCATCACAGGTGTGTGACATCCCCCAGTTCTATCCCCTCACCGGTGAGTTACAGCCCCCAGCTCTCTCCCCAACACTGGTATGTGACAGCCCCCAACTGTCTCCATATCACAGGTGCCGGACAAACCCCACGTCTCTCCCCATCACAGGTATGTGACAGCCCCCACGTCTCTCACCATCACAGGTGTTTGATAGTCCGCATGTCTTTCCCCATCACAGGTGTGTGATCGCCGCCAGCTCTCTCCCCATTACAGGTGAGTGACAACCCCCAGCTCGCTCCCCAGTACAGGTGTGTCAGTCCCCAACTCTCTCTCCATCACAGGGGAGTGACAGTCCCAATCCCTTCCCCTTCACAGGGGTGTGACAGCCCCCAGCTCTCTCCAGATCACAGGTATATGACAGCCCCCAGTTCTCTCCACATTACAGTTGTGTGAAAGCCCCCAGCTGTGTCCGCATCACAGGTGCCTGAAAGCCCCCAACACTCTCCCCATCACAGGGATGTGACAGCCCCCAGTTGTCTCCACATCACAGGTATGTGACATCCCCCAGCTCTCTCCCCATCACAGGTGTGTGACATACCCCAGCTCTCTCCCCATCACCGGTGAGTTACAGCCCCCAGCTCTCTCCCCACCACTGGTATGTGACAACCCCCAGCTGTCTCCACATTACAGGTAACAGACAATCCCCAAGTCTATCCACATCACAGGTATGTGAGAGCCCCCAGCTGTCGCCACATCACAGGTATGTGACAACCCCCAGCTGTCTCCGCATCACAGATGCCTGACAAACCCCAAGTCTCTCCCGATCACAGGTATGTGAGAGACCCCAGCTGTCGCCACATCACAGGTATGTGACAACGCCAAGCTCTCTCCTCATCACAGGTGTGTGACAATCCCCAGCTGTCTCCATATCGCAGTTGCGTGCAAGCCCGCAGCACTTTCCGCTTTACAGGTGGGTGATAGCACCCAGCTCTCGCCCCATCACAGTTGATTGACAGCCCCCATCCCTCTCCCCATCACAAGTGAGTGACAGCCCCCAGCTCTCCCCCCATCACAGGTGTTTGACCGTCCCCAGCTGTCTCCATATCACAGGTGCGTGAAAGATCCCAGCTCTCTCCCTTTCACAGGTGGGTGACGGCCCCTAGCTATCGCTCCAACACATGTATGTGACAGCCCCCATCTCTCTCCCCATCACAAGTGAGTGACAGCCCCCAGCTCTCTCCCAATCACAGGTGTGTGACCGTCCCCAGGTGTCTCCATATCACAGGTGAGTGAGAATTCCCAGGTCTCTCCCATTCACAGGTGTGTGACAGCCACCAGCTCTCTCCCCATCACAGGTGAGTGACATCCCCCACCTCTCTCCCCATCACAGGTATGTCACAACGCCCATTGTCTCCACATCACAGGTATGTGGCAACCCGTAGCTGTCTAAGCATCAGAGGTATGTGTGAGCCCCAGCTCTCTTCCCATCACAGGTGAGTGACAACACCCAGCTGTCTCCCCAGCACAGGTGTGCGATAGACCCCAGCTGTCTCCCCATCACAGGTGAGTGATAGGCCCCAGCTTTCTCCCCATCACAGGTATGTGACAGCCCCCAGCTGATTCCGCAACACAGGAGCCTGATAGCCCCCAACATTCTCCCCTTCACAGGTATGTGTCAACCCCCAGCTGTCTCCACATCACAGGTATGTGAAACACACCAGCTGTCTCCGCATCACAGGTATCTGACAGCCCCCAGGTCTCTCCCCATCACAGGTGTTTGACAGTCCCCATCTCTTTTCCCATCACAGGTGTGTGACAGGTCCCAGCTCTCTCCCCATCACAGGCATATGAGAGACCCCAACTTTCTCCACATTACAGGAGTCTAACAGCCCCCAACTCTCTCCCCATCACAGGTATATCACAACCCCCATTGTCTCCACATCACAGGGATGTGACAACCACTAGCTGTCTCTGCATCATAGGTATGTGTGAGCCCCCAGATCTCTCCCCATCACAGGTGTGTTACAGCCCCCAGCTCTCTACCCACCACAAGTGTGTGAAGCCCCCAGCTATTTCCACATCACAGGTGAGTGATAGCCCCCAGCTCTCACCCCATCACAGGTTTCTGACAGCCACCAGCTGTCTCCACATCACAAGTATGTGACAGCAACTACCTGATTCCGCATCACAGGTATGTGACTAGCCCCAGCACTCTCCCCATCAGAAGTGTTTGACAGTCTCCATCTCTTTCCCCTTCACAAGTGAGTGAGAGTCCCAAGATCCCTTACCATCACAGGTGTGTGACATCCCCCAGCTCTCTCCCCAACACAGGTGAGTGCCGTCCCCCAGCTGTCTACCCATCAAAGGTGTGTGAAGCCCCCAGCTCTCTCCCCATCATAGGTGAGTGATAAGACCCAGCTCTCTCCCCATCACAGGTGTTTGATATTCCCCGTCTCTCTCCCGATCACAGGTGTGTGACAGCCCCCAGCTCTCTCCCCATCACAGGTATGTGACAGTTCCCAGGTGTCACAGCATCACAGGTATTTGACAGCCCCCAGCAGCCTTAGCATTACAAGTAGGTGACAATCCCCATCTCTCTCCCCATCACAGGTGTGTGACATTCCCCAGCTCTCTCCCCATCACCGGTGAGTTACAGCCACCAGCTCTCTCCCCACCACTGGTATGTGACAACCCCAGCTGTCTCCGCATCACAGGTGCCTGACAAAGCACAAGTCTCTCCCCATCACAGGTATGTGAGAGCCCCCAGCTGTCGCCACATCACAGGTATGTGACAACGCCAAGCTCTCTCCTCATCACAGGTGTGTGACCATCACCATCTGTCTCCGTATCGCAGGTGCGTGAAAGTCCCCAGCTCTTTCCACTTCACAGGTGGGTGACAGCCGCCAGCTCTCACCCCATCACAGTTGATTGAAAGCCCCCATCTCTCTCCCCATCACAAGTGAGTTACAGCCCCCAGCTCTCTCCCGATCACAGGTGTGTGACCGTCCCCACCTGTCTCCATATCAGAGGTGCGTCAAAGTTCCCAGCTCTCTCCCTTTCACAGGTGGGTGACGGCTCCTAGCTATCTCTCCAACACATGTATGTGACAGCCCCCATATCTCTCCCCATCACAAGTGAGTGACAGCCCCCAGCTTTCTCCCAATGACAGGTGTGGGACCGTCCCCAGGTGTCTCCATATCACAGGTGAGTGACAATGCCCAGCTCTCTCCCATTCACAGGTGTGTGACAGCCACCAGCTCTCTCCCCATCACAGGTATCTGAGAGCCCCCATCTGTCTCCGCATCACAGGAGCCTAACATCACCCACCTCTCTCCCCATCAGAGGTATGTCACAACGCCCATTGTCTCCACATCACAGGTATGTGCCAACCACTAGCTGTCTACGCATCACAGGTATGTGTAAGACACAGCACTCTCCCCATCACACGTGAGTGACAACCTCCAGCTCTCTCCCCATCACAGGTGTGCGACACTCCACAGCTGTCTCCCCATCACAGGTGAGTGGTAGGCCCCAGCTTTCTCCCCATCACAGGTATGTGACAGCCCCCAGCTGATTCCGCATCACAGGAGCCTGACAGCCCCCAACTTTCTCCCCATCACAGGAATGTGTCAAACCCCAGCGGTCTCCACATCACAGGTATGTGAAACACACCAGCTGTCTCCGCATCACAGGTATCTGAAGGCCCCCAGGTCTCTCCCCATCACAGGTGTTTGACAGTCCCCATCACTTTTCCCATCACAGGTGTGTGACAGACCCCAGCTCTCTCCCCATCACAGGCATCTGAGAGCCCCCATCTTTCTCCGCATCACAAGAGTCTAACAACCCCCAACTCTCTCCCCATCACAGGTATGTCACAACCCCCATTGTCTCCACATCACAGGGATGTGACAACCACTAGCTGTCTCTGCATCATAGGTATTTGTGAGCCCCCAGCTCTCTCCCCATCACAGGTGTGTGAAGCCCCCAGCTATTTCCCCATCACAGGTGAGTGATAGCCCCCAGCTCTCTCCCCATCACAGGTTTGTGACAGCCACCAGCTGTCTCCACATCACAAGTATGTGACAGCAGCTACCTGACTCCGCATCACAGGTATGTGACTGGCCCCAGCACTCTCCCCATCAGAAGTGTTTGACAGTGTCCATCTCTTTCCCCTTCACAAGTGAGTGACAGCCCCAAGCTACCTTTCCATCACAGGAATGTGACATCCCACAGCTCTCTCCCCATCCCCGGTGAGTGACAGCCCTCAGCTCTCTCCCAATCGCAGCAGTGTGACAGCCCCCAGCTGTCCTAGAAGTACAAGTAAGTGACAATCCCCATCTCTCTCTCCATCACAGGTGTGTGACAAACTCAAGCTCTCTCCCCATCAGAGGTGTGTGACATCCCCCAGGTCTAACCCCATCACCGGTGAGTTACAGCCCCCAGCTCTCTCCCCATCACTGGTATGTGACAGCCCCCAACTGTCTCCATATCACAGGTGCCTGACAAACCCCAAGTCTCTCCCCATCACTGGTATGTGACAGCTCCCACGTCTCTCACCATCACAGGTGTTTGAGAGTTCGCATGTCTTTCCCCATCACAGGTGTGTGATAGCCCCCAGCTGTGTCCACATCACAGGTGCCTGAAAGCCCCCAACTCTCTCCCCATCACAGGTATGTGATAGCCCCCAGTTGTCTCCACATCACAGGCATGTGACAGACCCCATCTCTCTCCCCATCACAGGTGTGTGACAGCCCCCAGCTCTCTCCCCATCACAGGTGAGTGACAGCCCCCAGCTCTCTCCCCATCACAGGTATCTGAGAGCCCCCATCTGTCTCCGCATCACAGGAGCCTAACATCCCCCACCTCTCTCCACATCACAGGTATGTCACAACGCCCATTGTCTCCACATCACAGGTATGTGGCCACCACTAGCTGTCTACGCATCAAAGGTATGTGTGAGCCCATGCTCTCTCCCCATCACAGGTATGCGACAGCCCCCAGCTGATTCTGCATCACAGGAGCCTGACAGCCCCCAACTTTTTCCCCATCACAGGTATGTGACAACCCCCAGCTGTCTCCACATCAAAGGTATGTGAAACACACCAGCTGTCTCCGCATCACAGGTATCTGACAGCCCGAGGGTCTCTCCCCATCACAGGTGTTTGACAGTCCCCATCACTTTTCCCATCACAGGTGTGTGACAGACCCAAGCTCTCTCCCCATCACAGGTATCTGAGAGCCCCCATCTTTCTCCGCATCACAGGAGCGTAACAGCCCCCAACTCTCTCCCAATCAGAGGTAGGTCACAACCCCTATTGTCTCCAAATCACAGGGATGTTACAACCACTAGCTGTCTCTGCATCATAGGTATGTGTGAGCCCCCAGCTCTCTCCCCATTACAGGTGTGTGAAGACCCCAGCTATTTCCCCATCACAGGTGAGTGATAGCCCCCAGCTCTCTCCCCATCACTGGTTTGTGACAGCCACCAGCTGTCTCCACATCACAAGTATGTGACAGCAGCTACCTGACTCCGCATCACAGGTATGTGACTGGCCCCAGCACTCTCCCCATCAGAAGTGTTTGACAGTGTCCATCTCTTTCCCCTTCACAAGTGAGTGACAGCCCCAAGCTCCCTTCCCATCACAGGTGTGTGACATCCCACAGCTCTCTCCCCATACCCGGTGAGTGACAGCCCTCAGCTCTCTCCCAATCGCAGCAGTGTGACAGCCCCCAGCTGTCCTAGAATTACAAGTAAGTGACAATCCCCATCTCTCTCTCCATCAGAGGTGTGTGACAACCCCAAACTCTCTCCCCATCAGAGGTGTGTGACATCCCCCAGGTCTAACCCCATCACCAGTGAGTTACAGCCCCCAGCTCTCTCCCCATCACTGGTATGTGACAGCCCCCAACTGTCTCCATATCACAGGTGCCTGACAAAACCCAAGTCTCTCCCCATCACAGGTATGTGACAGCCCCCACGTCTCTCACCATCACAGGTGTGTGATAGCCGCCAGCTCGTTCCCCATCACAGGTGTGTCAGTCCCCAACTCCCTCTCCATCACAGGGGAATGACAGTCCCCATCCCTTCCACGTCACAGGTGTGTGACAGCCCCCATCTCTCTCCCGATCACAGGTATGTGACAGCCCCCAGCTCTCTCCACATCACAGGTGTGTGAGAGCCCCCAGCTGTGTCCGCATCACAGGTGCCTGAAAGCCCCCAACTCTCTCCCCATCTCAGGTATGTGACAGCCCCCAGTTGTCTCCATATAACAGGTATGTGACAGACCCCAGCTCTCTCCCCTTCACAGGTGTTTGACAGGCCCCATCTCTCGCTCCATCACAGGTGTGTGACAGCCCACAGCTCTCCCTCTATCACAGGTGTGTGACCGTCCCCATCTATCTCCATATCACAGGTGCGTGACTACGCCCAGCTCTCTCCCCTTCACAGGTGGGTGACAGCCCCAAGCTCTCTCCTGATCACAGGTGAGTGACAGCCCCCAGCTCTCTGCCCATCACAGGTGACTGACATCCCTCATCTCTCTTCCCAACTAAGGTGAGTAACCGCCCTCAGCTCTCTCCCCATCATAGGTATGTGACAGCCCCCACCTGTAACAGCATCACAGGTATCTGACAGTCCCCATCTCTCTCCCCATCAGAGGTGTGTGATAGCCCCAAACTGTCTCCCCATCACAGGTGAGTGACGGCCCCCAGCTCTCTCCAAATTACAGGTATATGATAGCCCCCAGCAGTCTCCACATCACAGGTAAGTGACAACGCCAAGCTCTCTCCCCATCACAGGTGTGTGACCGTCCCCAGTTTTCTACATATCACAGGTGCGTGAAAGCCCCCAGCTCTCTCCCCTTCACCGGTGGGTGAGAGCCCCAAGCTCTCTCCTGATCACAGGTGAGTGACAGCCCCCAGCTCTCTCCCCTTCACAGGTGTTTGATATTCCCCATCTCTCTCCCCATCACAGGTGTGTGACAGCCCCCAGCTCTCTCCCCATCACAGGTATGTGACAGTTCCCAGCTGTCACAGCATCACAGGTATTTGACAGCCCCAGCTGTCTCCGCATCAAAGGGGCCTGACAGCCCACAACTCTCTCCGCATCACTGGTATGTTAACGCCCCCAGCTGTCTGCACATCACAGGTGTGTGACCGTCCCCAGTTGTCTCCATATCACAGGTGCGTGAAAGCCCCCACCTCTCTCCCCTTCACATGTGGGTGACAGCCCCAAGCTCTCTCCTGATCACAGGTGAGTGACAGCCCCCAGCTCTCTCCCCATCACAGGTATGTGAGAGCCCTCAACTGTGTCCACATCACAGGTATGTGACAGCCCCCAGCTCTCTCCGCATCACAGGTGTTTGACATTCTTCATCTCTCTCCCCATCACAGGTGTGTGACAGCCCCCAGCTCTCTACCCATCAGAGCTATTTGACATCCCCCAGCTGTCACTGCATAACAGTTGCCAGACAGCCCCCACATTTCTCCCCATCACAGGTATGTGACAGCCCCCAGCTGTCTCAGCATCACAGGTGTGTGGCAGTCCCCATCTCCTTCCACATAACAGGTGTTTGACAGCCCTCAGCTCTCTCCCCATCACAGGTGAGTAACGGACCCCGGCTGTCTCCTCATCACATGTATTTGACAGCCCCCAGCTGTCTCCGCATTAAAGGTGCCTGACAACACCTCAACACTCTCCCCATCACAAGTATGTTACAGCCGACAGCTGTCTCCACATCATAGGTATGTGACAGCCACCAGGTCTCTCCCCATCGCTGGTATGTGATAGCCCCCAGCTCTCTCCCCGTTATACATATGTGACAGCTCCCAGCTGTCTCCACATCACAGGTATGTGACAACGCAAAGCTCTCTCCCCATCACATTTGTGTGACCGTCCCCAGCTGTCTCCATATCACAGGGGTGTGAAAGTCCCCCGCTCTCTCCCCTTCACAGGTGGGTGAAAGCCCCCAGCTCTAGCCCCTTCAAAATTGATTGACAGACCCCATCTCTTTCCACATCACAAGTGAGTGACAGCCCCAAGCACTCTCACCATCACAGGTGAGTGACGGCCCCCAGCAGTCTCCCCATCACAGGTATGTGACAGCCCCCAGCTCTCTCTGCATCACAGGTATGTGAAAGAAACCAGCTGTCTCCGCATCACAGGTATCTGACAGTCCCCATCTCGTTCCCCATCACAGGTGTTTGACAGACCCCAGCTCTCTCCCCATTTCAGGTGAGTAAGAAATCCCAGCTCTCTCCCCATCACAGGTATCTGAAGAGCCCCCATCTGTCCCCGCATCACAGGAGCCTAACAGCCCCCAACTCTCTACCCATCACAGGTATGTCACAAGCGCCATTGTCTCCACAGCACAGGGATGTGACAACCACTAGCTGTCTCTGTATCAGAGGTATGTGTGAGCCCCCAGCTCTCTCCCCATCACAAGTGTGTGACAACACCCAGATGTCTCCACATCACAAGTATGTGACAGCAACTACCTGACTCCGCATTAAAGGTATTGAACTGGCCCCAGCACTCTCCCCATCAGAAGTGTTTGACAGTCCCCATCTCTTTCCCCTTCACAAGTGAGTGACACCCCCAAGCTCCTCTCCCATCACAGGTGTGTGACATCCCCCAGCTCTCTCCCCATCCCCGGTGAGTGACAGCCCCCAGCTCCCTCCCAATCACAGCCGTGTGACAGTCCACATCTGTCTTAGAATTACAAGCAAGTGACAATCCCCATCTCTCTCCCCATCACAGCTGTGTGACAACCCCAAGCTCTCTCCCCATCACAGGTGTGTGACATCCCGCAGCTCTCTCCCCATCACCGGTGAGTTACAGCCCCCAGCTCTCTCCCCAGCAGAGGTAGGTGACAAACCCCAGCTCTCTCCGCATCACAGGTGTCTGACAAACCCCAAGTCTCTCCCCATCACAGGTATGTGAGAGCCCCCAGCTGTCGCGACATCACAGGTATGTGACAACGCCAAGCTCTCTCCTCATCACAGGTGTGTGACCATCCCCAGCTCTCTCCATATTGCAGGTGCGTGAAAGCCCGCAGCTCTTTCTGCTTCACAGGTGGGTGACAGCCCCCATCTCTCTCCCCATCACAAGTGAGTGACATCCCCCAGCACTCTCCTCATCACAGGTGTGTGACCGTCCCCAGCTGTCTCCATATCACAGATGCGTGAAAGATCCCAGCTCTCTCCCTTACACAGGTGGGTGACGGCCCCGAGCTATCGCTCCAACATATGTATGTTACAGCCCCCATGTCTCTCCCCATCACAAGTGAGTGACAGCCCCCAGCTCTCTCCCCATCACAAGTATCTGAGAGCCCCCATCTGTCTCCGCATCACAGGAGCCTAACATCCCCCCCCCTCCACATCACAGATATGTCACAACGCCCATTGTCTCCACATCACAGGTATGTGGCAACCACAAGCTGTCTACGCATCACAGGTATGTGTGAGACCCAGCTCTCTCCCCATCACAGGTGAGTGACAACCCCCAGCTCTCTCCCCATCACAGGTGTGCGACAGACCGCAACTGTCTCCCCATCACAGGTGAGTGACAGGCCCCAGCTTTCTCCCCATCACAGGAATGTGACAGCTCCCAGCTGATTCCGCATCACAGGAGCCTGACAGCCCCCAACTTTCTCCCCATCACAGGTATGTGTCAACCCCCAGCTGTCTCCACATCACACGTATGTGAAACACACCAGCTGTCTCCGCATCACAGGTATCCGACAGCCCCCAGGTCTCTCCCCATCACAGGTGTTTGACAGTCCCCATCTCTTTTCCCATCACAGGTGTGTGACAGACCCCAGCTCTCTCCCCATCACAGGCATCTGAGATACCCCATCTTTCTCCACATCACAGGAGTCTAACAGCCCCCAAATATCTCCCCATCACAGGTATGTCACAACCCCCATTGTCTCCACATCACAGGGATGTGACAACCACTAGCTGTCTCTGCATCATAGGTATTTGTGAGCCCCCAGCTCTCTCCCCATCACAGGTGTGTGACAGCCCCCAGCTCTCTACCCATCACAAGTGTGTGAAGCCCCCAGCTATTTCCACATCACAGGTGAGTGATAGCCCCCAGCTCTCTCCCCATCACAGGTTTGTGACAGCCACCAGCTGTCTCCACATCACAAATATGTGACAGCAACTACCTGACTCTGCATCACAGGTATGTGACTGACCCCAGCACTCTCCCCATCAGAAGTGTTTGACAGTGTCCATCTCTTTCCCCTTCACAAGAGAGTGACAGCCCCAAGCTCCCTTCCCATCACAGGTGTGTGACATCTCCCAGCTCTCTCCCCATCCCTGGTGAGTGACAGCCCCCAGCTCTCTCCCAATCACAGCAGTGTGACAGCCCCCAGGTCTATACCCATCAGAGCTATTTGACATCCCCCAGCTGTCACTGCATTACAGTTGCCTGACAGCCCCCACCTTTCTCCCCATCACAGGTATGTGACAGCCCCCAGCTGTCTCAGCATCACAGGTATGAGGCAATCCCCATCTCTCTCCACATCACATGTATGTGACAGCCCCCAGCTGTCTCCGCATTAAAGGTGCCTGAAAACCCCTCAACTCTCTCCCCATCACAAGTATGTTACAGCCGACAGCTGTCTCCACAGCACAGGTATGTGACAGCCACCAGGTCTCTCCCCATCGCAGGTATGTGATAGCCCCCAGCTCTCTCCACGTTATACGTATGTGACAGACCCCAGCTGTCTCCACATCACAATTATGTGACAACGCAAAGCTCTCTCCCCATCACATTTGTGTGACCGTCCCCAGCTGTCTCCATATCACAGGGGTGTGAATGTCCCCTGCTCTCTCCCTTTCACAGGTGGGTGACAGCCCCCAGCTCTAGCCCCATCAAAATTGATTGACAGACCCCATCTCTCTCCCCATCACAGGTGTGTGACAACCCCAAGCTCTCTCCCCATCACAGGTGTGTGACATCCCCCAGCTCTCTCCCCATCACCGGTGAGTTACAGCCCCCAGCTGTCTCCCCACCACAGGTATGTGACAGCCCCCAGCGGTCTCCACATCACAGGTGCCTGACAAACCCCAAGTCTCTCCCCATCACAGGTATGTGAGAGCCCCCAGCTGTCGCCACATCACAGGTAAGTGACAACGGCAAGCTCTCTCCTCATCACAGGTGTGTGACCATCCCCAGCTGTCTCCATATTACATTTGCATGAAAGATCCCAGCTCTCTCCCTTTCACAG
This sequence comes from Balaenoptera physalus, assembly GCF_965194825.1. NCBI lineage: Eukaryota > Metazoa > Chordata > Mammalia > Artiodactyla > Balaenopteridae > Balaenoptera > Balaenoptera physalus. The sequence continues at coordinate 29,684 of NW_028125134.1, forward strand.
GTGGGTGTCGGCCCCTAGCTATCGCTCCACCACATGTATGTGACAGCCCCCATCTCTCTCCCCATCACAAGTGAGTGACAGGCCCCAGCACTTTCCCAATCAAAGGTGTGTGACCGTCCCCAGGTGTCTGTATATCACAGGTGAGTGACAATTCCCAGCTCTCTCCCATTCACAGGTGTGTGACAGCCACCAGCTCTCTCCCCATCACAGGTATCTGAGAGCCCCCATCTGTCTCCGCATCACAGGAGCCTAACATCACCCACCTCTCTCCCCATCAGAGGTATGTCACAATGCCCATTGTCTCCACATCACAGGTATGTGGCAACCACTAGCTGTCTACGCATCACAGGTATGTGTAAGACACAGCTCTCTCCCAATCACACGTGAGTGACAATCTCCAGCTCTCTCCCCATCACAGGTGTGCGACAGTCCACAGCTGTCTCCCCATCACAGGTGAGTGGTAGGCCCCAGCTTTCTCCCCATTACAGGTATGCGACAGCCCCCAGCTGATTACGCATCACAGGAGCCTGACAGCCCCCAACTTTCTCCCCATCACAGGTATGTGTCAACCCCCAGCTGTCTCCACGTCACAGGTATGTGAAACACACCAGCTGTCTCCGAATCACAGGTATCTGAAGGCCCCCAGGTCTCTCCCCATCACAGGTGTTTGACAGTCCCCATCACTTTTCCCATCACAGGTGTGTGACAGACCCCAGCTCTCTCCCCATCACAGGCATCTGAGAGCCCCCATCTTTCTCCGCATCACAGGAGTCTAACAGCCCCCAACTCTCTCCCCATCACAGGTATGTCACAACCCCCAATGTCTCCACATCACAGGGATGTGACAACCACTAGCTGTCTCTGGATCATAGGTATGTGTGAGCCCCCAGCTCTCTCCCCATCACAGGTGTGTGAAGCCCCCAGCTATTTCCACATCACAGGTGAGTGATAGCCCCCAGCTCTCTCCCCATCACAGGTTTCTGACAGCCACCAACTGTCTCCACATCACAAGTATGTGACAGCAGCTACCTGACTCCGCATCACAGGTATGTGACTAGCCCCAGCACTCTCCCCATCAGAAGTGTTTGACAGTGTCCATCTCTTTCCCCTTCACAAGTGAGTGACAGCCCCAAGCTCCCTTCCCAACACAGGTTTGTGACATCCCACAGCTCTCTCACCATCCCCGGTGAGTGACAGCCCTCAGCTCTCTCCCAATCGCAGCAGTGTGACAGCCCCCAGCTGTCCTAGAATTACAAGTAAGTGACAATCCCCATCTCTCTCTCCATCACAGGTGTGTGACAACCCCAAGCTCTCTCCCCATCAGAGGTGTGTGACATCCCCCAGGTCTAACCCCATCACCGGTGAGTTACAGCCCCCAGCTCTCTCCCCATCACTGGTATGTGACAGCCTCCAACTGTCTCCATATCACAGGTGCCTGACAAACCCCAAGTCTCTCCCCATCACTGGTCTGTGACAGCCCCCACGTCTCTCACCATCACAGGTGTTTGAGAGTCCGCATGTCTTTCCCCATCACAGGTGTGTGACAGCCCCCACCTCTCTCCCGATCACAGGTATGTGACAGCCCCCAGCTCTCTCCACGTCACAGGTGTGTGATAGCCCCCAGCTGTGTCCACATCACAGGTGCCTGAAAGCCCCCAACTCTCTCCCCATCACAGGTATGTGATAGCCCCCAGTTGTCTCCACATCACAGGCATGTGACAGACCCCAGCTCTCAACCCATCACAGGTGTGTGACAGCCCCCAGCTCTATACCCATCACCGGTGTGTGAAGCCCGCAGCTATTTCCACATCACAGGTGAGTGATAGCACCCAGCTCTCTCCCCATCACTGGTTTGTGACAGCCCCCACGTCTCTCACCATCACAGGTGTTTGATAGTCCGCATGTCTTTCCCCATCACAACTGTGTGATAGCCGCCAACTCTCTCCCCATTACAGGTGAGTGACAGCCCCCAGCTCCCTCCCCATCACAGGTGTGTCAGTCCCCAACTCTCTCCCCATCACAGGGGAGTGACAGTCCCCATCCCTTCCACCTCACAGGTGTGTGACAGCCCCCAGCTCTCTCCCGATCACAGGTATGTGACAGCCCCCAGCTCTCTCCACATCACAGGTGTGTGAGAGACCCCAGCTGTGTCCGCATCACAGGTGCCTGAAAGCCCCCAACTCTCTCCCCATCTCAGGTATGTGACAGCCCCCAGTTGTCTCCATATAACAGGTATGTGACAGAACCCAGCTCTCTCCCCATCACAGGTGTTTGAGAGGCCCCATCTCTCGCTCCATCACAGGTGTGTGACAACCCACAGCTCTCCCTCTATCACAGGTGTGTGACCGTCCCCATCTATCTCCATATCACAGGTGCGTGACTACGCCCAACTCTCTCCCCTTCACAGGTGGGTGACAGCCCCAAGCTCTCTCCTGATCACAGGTGAGTGACAGCCCCCAGCTCTCTGCCCATCACAGGTGACTGACATCCCTCATCTCTCTTCCCAACTAAGGTGAGTAACCGCCCTCAGCTCTCTCCCCATCATAGGTATGTGACAGCCCCCACCTGTAACAGCATCACAGGTATCTGACAGTCCCCATCTCTCTCCCCATCAGAGGTGTGTGATAGCCCCAAACTGTCCCCCCATCACAGGTGAGTGACGGCCCCCAGCTCTCTCCGAATTACAGGTATATGATAGCCCCCAGCAGTCTCCACATCACAGGTAATTGACAACGCCAAGCCCTCTCCCCATCACAGGTCTGTGACCCTCCCCAGTTGTCTACATATCACAGTTGCGTGAAAGCCTCCAGCTCTCTCCCCTTCACCGGTGGGTGAGAGCCCCAAGCTCTCTCCTGATCACAGGTGAGTGACAGCCCCCAGCTCTCTCCCCTTCACCGGTGTTTGATATTCCCCATCTCTCTCCCCATCACAGGTGTGTGACAGCCCCCAGCTCTCTCCCCATCACAGGTATGTGACAGCTCCCAGCTGTCACAGCATCACAGGTATTTGACAGCCCCAGCTGTCTCCGCATCAAAGGGGCCTGACAGCCCCCAACTCTCTCCGCATCACTGGTATGTTAACGCACCCAGCTGTCTGCACATCACAGGTGTGTGACCGTCCCCAGTTGTCTCCATATCACAGGTGCGTGAAAGCCCCCACCTCTCTCCCCTTCACATGTGGGTGACAGCCCCAAGCTCTCTCCTGATCACAGGTGAGTGACAGCCCCCAGCTCTCTTCCCATCACAGGTATGTGACAGCCCTCACCTGTGTCCACATCACAGGTATGTGACAGCCCCCAGCTCTCTCCGCATCAAAGGTGTTTGACATTCTTCATCTCTCTCCCCATCACAGGTGTGTGACAGCCCCCAGCTCTCTACCCATCAGAGCTATTTGACATCCCCCAGCTGTCACTGCATAACAGTTGCCTGACAGCACCCACATTTCTCCCCATCACAGGTATGTGACAGCCCCCAGCTGTCTCAGCATCACAGGTGTGTGGCAGCCCCCATCTCTCTCCAAATAACAGGTGTTTGACAGCCCTCAGCTCTCTCCCCATCACAGGTGAGTAATGGACCCCGGCTGTTTCCCCATCACATGTATTTGACAGCCCCCAGCTGTCTCCGCATTAAAGGTGCCTGACAACCCCTCAACTCTCTCCCCATCACAAGTATGTTACAGTCGACAGCTGTCTCCACATCATAGGTATGTGACAGCCACCAGGTCTCTCCCCATCGCTGGTATGTGATAGCCCCCAGCTCTCTCCCTGTTATACATATGTGACAGCTCCCAGGTGTCTCCACATCACAGGTATGTGACAACGCAAAGCTCTCTCCCCATCACATTTGTGTGACCGTCCCCAGCTGTCTCCATATCACAGGGGTGTGAAAGTCCCCCGCTCTCTCCCCTTCACAGGTGGGTGAAAGACCCCAGCTCTAGCCCCATCAAAATTGATTGACAGACCCCATCTCTTTCCACATCACAAGTGAGTGACAGCCCCAAGCTCTCTCACCATCACAGGTGAGTGACGGCCCCCTGCTGTCTCCCCATCACAGGTATGTGACAGCCCCCAGCTCTCTCTGCATCACAGGTATGTGAAAGAAACCAGCTGTCTCCGCATCACAGGTATCTGACAGTCCCCATCACTTTCCCCATCACAGGTGTTTGACAGACCCCAGCTCTCTCCGCATTTCAGGTGAGTAAGAAATCCCAGCTCTCTCCCCATCACAGGCATCTGAGATACCCCATCTTTCTCCACATCACAGGAGTCTAACAGCCCCCAAATATCTCCCCATCACAGGTATGTCACAACCCCCATTGTCTCCACATCACAGGGATGTGACAACCACTAGCTGTCTCTGCATCATAGGTATTTGTGAGCCCCCAGCTCTCTCCCCATCACAGGTGTGTGACAGCCCCCAGCTCTCTACCCATCACAAGTGTGTGAAGCCCCCAGCTATTTCCACATCACAGGTGAGTGATAGCCCCCAGCTCTCTCCCCATCACAGGTTTGTGACAGCCACCAGCTGTCTCCACATCACAAATATGTGACAGCAACTACCTGACTCTGCATCACAGGTATGTGACTGACCCCAGCACTCTCCCCATCAGAAGTGTTTGACAGTGTCCATCTCTTTCCCCTTCACAAGAGAGTGACAGCCCCAAGCTCCCTTCCCATCACAGGTGTGTGACATCTCCCAGCTCTCTCCCCATCCCTGGTGAGTGACAGCCCCCAGCTCTCTCCCAATCACAGCAGTGTGACAGCCCCCAGGTCTATACCCATCAGAGCTATTTGACATCCCCCAGCTGTCACTGCATTACAGTTGCCTGACAGCCCCCACCTTTCTCCCCATCACAGGTATGTGACAGCCCCCAGCTGTCTCAGCATCACAGGTATGAGGCAATCCCCATCTCTCTCCACATCACATGTATGTGACAGCCCCCAGCTGTCTCCGCATTAAAGGTGCCTGAAAACCCCTCAACTCTCTCCCCATCACAAGTATGTTACAGCCGACAGCTGTCTCCACAGCACAGGTATGTGACAGCCACCAGGTCTCTCCCCATCGCAGGTATGTGATAGCCCCCAGCTCTCTCCACGTTATACGTATGTGACAGACCCCAGCTGTCTCCACATCACAATTATGTGACAACGCAAAGCTCTCTCCCCATCACATTTGTGTGACCGTCCCCAGCTGTCTCCATATCACAGGGGTGTGAATGTCCCCTGCTCTCTCCCTTTCACAGGTGGGTGACAGCCCCCAGCTCTAGCCCCATCAAAATTGATTGACAGACCCCATCTCTCTCCCCATCACAGGTGTGTGACAACCCCAAGCTCTCTCCCCATCACAGGTGTGTGACATCCCCCAGCTCTCTCCCCATCACCGGTGAGTTACAGCCCCCAGCTGTCTCCCCACCACAGGTATGTGACAGCCCCCAGCGGTCTCCACATCACAGGTGCCTGACAAACCCCAAGTCTCTCCCCATCACAGGTATGTGAGAGCCCCCAGCTGTCGCCACATCACAGGTAAGTGACAACGGCAAGCTCTCTCCTCATCACAGGTGTGTGACCATCCCCAGCTGTCTCCATATTACATTTGCATGAAAGATCCCAGCTCTCTCCCTTTCACAGGTGGGTGTCGGCCCCTAGCTATCGCTCCACCACATGTATGTGACAGCCCCCATCTCTCTCCCCATCACAAGTGAGTGACAGGCCCCAGCACTTTCCCAATCAAAGGTGTGTGACCGTCCCCAGGTGTCTGTATATCACAGGTGAGTGACAATTCCCAGCTCTCTCCCATTCACAGGTGTGTGACAGCCACCAGCTCTCTCCCCATCACAGGTATCTGAGAGCCCCCATCTGTCTCCGCATCACAGGAGCCTAACATCACCCACCTCTCTCCCCATCAGAGGTATGTCACAATGCCCATTGTCTCCACATCACAGGTATGTGGCAACCACTAGCTGTCTACGCATCACAGGTATGTGTAAGACACAGCTCTCTCCCAATCACACGTGAGTGACAATCTCCAGCTCTCTCCCCATCACAGGTGTGCGACAGTCCACAGCTGTCTCCCCATCACAGGTGAGTGGTAGGCCCCAGCTTTCTCCCCATTACAGGTATGCGACAGCCCCCAGCTGATTACGCATCACAGGAGCCTGACAGCCCCCAACTTTCTCCCCATCACAGGTATGTGTCAACCCCCAGCTGTCTCCACGTCACAGGTATGTGAAACACACCAGCTGTCTCCGAATCACAGGTATCTGAAGGCCCCCAGGTCTCTCCCCATCACAGGTGTTTGACAGTCCCCATCACTTTTCCCATCACAGGTGTGTGACAGACCCCAGCTCTCTCCCCATCACAGGCATCTGAGAGCCCCCATCTTTCTCCGCATCACAGGAGTCTAACAGCCCCCAACTCTCTCCCCATCACAGGTATGTCACAACCCCCAATGTCTCCACATCACAGGGATGTGACAACCACTAGCTGTCTCTGGATCATAGGTATGTGTGAGCCCCCAGCTCTCTCCCCATCACAGGTGTGTGAAGCCCCCAGCTATTTCCACATCACAGGTGAGTGATAGCCCCCAGCTCTCTCCCCATCACAGGTTTCTGACAGCCACCAACTGTCTCCACATCACAAGTATGTGACAGCAGCTACCTGACTCCGCATCACAGGTATGTGACTAGCCCCAGCACTCTCCCCATCAGAAGTGTTTGACAGTGTCCATCTCTTTCCCCTTCACAAGTGAGTGACAGCCCCAAGCTCCCTTCCCAACACAGGTTTGTGACATCCCACAGCTCTCTCACCATCCCCGGTGAGTGACAGCCCTCAGCTCTCTCCCAATCGCAGCAGTGTGACAGCCCCCAGCTGTCCTAGAATTACAAGTAAGTGACAATCCCCATCTCTCTCTCCATCACAGGTGTGTGACAACCCCAAGCTCTCTCCCCATCAGAGGTGTGTGACATCCCCCAGGTCTAACCCCATCACCGGTGAGTTACAGCCCCCAGCTCTCTCCCCATCACTGGTATGTGACAGCCTCCAACTGTCTCCATATCACAGGTGCCTGACAAACCCCAAGTCTCTCCCCATCACTGGTCTGTGACAGCCCCCACGTCTCTCACCATCACAGGTGTTTGAGAGTCCGCATGTCTTTCCCCATCACAGGTGTGTGACAGCCCCCACCTCTCTCCCGATCACAGGTATGTGACAGCCCCCAGCTCTCTCCACGTCACAGGTGTGTGATAGCCCCCAGCTGTGTCCACATCACAGGTGCCTGAAAGCCCCCAACTCTCTCCCCATCACAGGTATGTGATAGCCCCCAGTTGTCTCCACATCACAGGCATGTGACAGACCCCAGCTCTCAACCCATCACAGGTGTGTGACAGCCCCCAGCTCTATACCCATCACCGGTGTGTGAAGCCCGCAGCTATTTCCACATCACAGGTGAGTGATAGCACCCAGCTCTCTCCCCATCACTGGTTTGTGACAGCCCCCACGTCTCTCACCATCACAGGTGTTTGATAGTCCGCATGTCTTTCCCCATCACAACTGTGTGATAGCCGCCAACTCTCTCCCCATTACAGGTGAGTGACAGCCCCCAGCTCCCTCCCCATCACAGGTGTGTCAGTCCCCAACTCTCTCCCCATCACAGGGGAGTGACAGTCCCCATCCCTTCCACCTCACAGGTGTGTGACAGCCCCCAGCTCTCTCCCGATCACAGGTATGTGACAGCCCCCAGCTCTCTCCACATCACAGGTGTGTGAGAGACCCCAGCTGTGTCCGCATCACAGGTGCCTGAAAGCCCCCAACTCTCTCCCCATCTCAGGTATGTGACAGCCCCCAGTTGTCTCCATATAACAGGTATGTGACAGAACCCAGCTCTCTCCCCATCACAGGTGTTTGAGAGGCCCCATCTCTCGCTCCATCACAGGTGTGTGACAACCCACAGCTCTCCCTCTATCACAGGTGTGTGACCGTCCCCATCTATCTCCATATCACAGGTGCGTGACTACGCCCAACTCTCTCCCCTTCACAGGTGGGTGACAGCCCCAAGCTCTCTCCTGATCACAGGTGAGTGACAGCCCCCAGCTCTCTGCCCATCACAGGTGACTGACATCCCTCATCTCTCTTCCCAACTAAGGTGAGTAACCGCCCTCAGCTCTCTCCCCATCATAGGTATGTGACAGCCCCCACCTGTAACAGCATCACAGGTATCTGACAGTCCCCATCTCTCTCCCCATCAGAGGTGTGTGATAGCCCCAAACTGTCCCCCCATCACAGGTGAGTGACGGCCCCCAGCTCTCTCCGAATTACAGGTATATGATAGCCCCCAGCAGTCTCCACATCACAGGTAATTGACAACGCCAAGCCCTCTCCCCATCACAGGTCTGTGACCCTCCCCAGTTGTCTACATATCACAGTTGCGTGAAAGCCTCCAGCTCTCTCCCATTCACCGGTGGGTGAGAGCCCCAAGCTCTCTCCTGATCACAGGTGAGTGACAGCCCCCAGCTCTCTCCCCTTCACCGGTGTTTGATATTCCCCATCTCTCTCCCCATCACAGGTGTGTGACAGCCCCCAGCTCTCTCCCCATCACAGGTATGTGACAGCTCCCAGCTGTCACAGCATCACAGGTATTTGACAGCCCCAGCTGTCTCCGCATCAAAGGGGCCTGACAGCCCCCAACTCTCTCCGCATCACTGGTATGTTAACGCACCCAGCTGTCTGCACATCACAGGTGTGTGACCGTCCCCAGTTGTCTCCATATCACAGGTGCGTGAAAGCCCCCACCTCTCTCCCCTTCACATGTGGGTGACAGCCCCAAGCTCTCTCCTGATCACAGGTGAGTGACAGCCCCCAGCTCTCTTCCCATCACAGGTATGTGACAGCCCTCACCTGTGTCCACATCACAGGTATGTGACAGCCCCCAGCTCTCTCCGCATCAAAGGTGTTTGACATTCTTCATCTCTCTCCCCATCACAGGTGTGTGACAGCCCCCAGCTCTCTACCCATCAGAGCTATTTGACATCCCCCAGCTGTCACTGCATAACAGTTGCCTGACAGCACCCACATTTCTCCCCATCACAGGTATGTGACAGCCCCCAGCTGTCTCAGCATCACAGGTGTGTGGCAGCCCCCATCTCTCTCCAAATAACAGGTGTTTGACAGCCCTCAGCTCTCTCCCCATCACAGGTGAGTAATGGACCCCGGCTGTTTCCCCATCACATGTATTTGACAGCCCCCAGCTGTCTCCGCATTAAAGGTGCCTGACAACCCCTCAACTCTCTCCCCATCACAAGTATGTTACAGTCGACAGCTGTCTCCACATCATAGGTATGTGACAGCCACCAGGTCTCTCCCCATCGCTGGTATGTGATAGCCCCCAGCTCTCTCCCTGTTATACATATGTGACAGCTCCCAGGTGTCTCCACATCACAGGTATGTGACAACGCAAAGCTCTCTCCCCATCACATTTGTGTGACCGTCCCCAGCTGTCTCCATATCACAGGGGTGTGAAAGTCCCCCGCTCTCTCCCCTTCACAGGTGGGTGAAAGACCCCAGCTCTAGCCCCATCAAAATTGATTGACAGACCCCATCTCTTTCCACATCACAAGTGAGTGACAGCCCCAAGCTCTCTCACCATCACAGGTGAGTGACGGCCCCCTGCTGTCTCCCCATCACAGGTATGTGACAGCCCCCAGCTCTCTATGCATCACAGGTATGTGAAAGAAACCAGCTGTCTCCGCATCACAGGTATCTGACAGTCCCCATCACTTTCCCCATCACAGGTGTTTGACAGACCCCAGCTCTCTCCGCATTTCAGGTGAGTAAGAAATCCCAGCTCTCTCCCCATCACAGGTATCTGAGAGCCCCCATCTCTCCCCGCATCACAGGAGCCTAACAGCCCCCAACTCTCTACCCATCACAGGTATGTCACAACCGCCATTGTCTCCACAGCACAGGGATGTGACAACCACTAGCTGTCTCTGTATCATAGGTATGTGTGAGCCCCCAGCTCTCTCCCCATCACAGGTGTGTGACAACACCCAGATGTCTCCACATCACAAGTATGTGACAGCAACTACCTGACTCCGCATTAAAGGTATTGAACTGGCCCCAGCACTCTCCGCATCAGAAGTGTTTGACAGTCCCCATCTCTTTCCCCTTCACAAGTGAGTGACAGCCCCAAGCTCCCTTCCAATCACAGGTGTGTGACATCCCCCAACTCTCTCCCCATCCCCGGTGAGTGACAGCGCTCAGCTCTCTCCCAATCACAGCAGTGTGACAGTCCCCAGCAGTCCTAGAATTACAAGTAAGTGACAATCCCCATCTCTCTCTCCATCACAAGTGTGTGACAAACCCAAGGTCTCTCCCCATTAGAGGTGTGTGACATCCCCCAGCTCTATCTCCATCACCGGTGAGTTACAGCCCCCAGCTGTCTCCCCTTCACTGGTATGTGACAGCCCCCAACTGTCTCCATATCACAGGTGCCTGACAAACCCCAAGTCTCTCCCCATCACTGGTATGTGACAGCCCCCACGTCTCTCACCATCACAGGTGTTTGATAGTCCGCATGTCTTTCCCCATCACAAGTGTGTGAGAGCCGCCAACTCTCTCCCCATTACAGGTGAGTGACAGCCCCAGCTCCCTCCCCATCACAGGTGTGTCAGTCCCCAACTCTCTCCCCATCACAGGGGAGTGACTGTCCCCATCCCTTCCCCTTCACAGGTGTGTGACAGCCCCCAGCTCTCTCCCGATCACAGGTATGTGACAGCCCCCAGTTCTCTCCACATCACAGGTGTGTGAGAGCCCCCAGCTGTGTCCGCATCACAGGTGCCTGAAAGCCCCCAACTCTCTCCCCATCACAGGTATATGACAGCCCCCAGTTGTCTCCACATCACAGGTATGTGACAGACCCCAGCTCTCTCCGCATCACAGATGTGTGACAGTCCCCATCTCTCGCTCCATCACAGGTGTGTGACAGCCCGCAGCTCTACCTCCATCACAGGTGTGTGACCGTCCACATCTATCTCCATATCACAGGTGCGTGACTACGCCCAGCTCTCTCCCCTTCACAGGTGGGTGACAGCCCCAAGCTCTCTCCTGATCACAGGTGAGTGACAGCCCCCAGCTCTCTCCCCATCACAGGTGACTGACATCCCCCATCTCTCTTCCCATCTCAGGTGAGTAACCGCCCTCAGCTCTCTCCCCATCATAGGTATGTGACAGTCCCCACCTGTAACAGCATCACAAGTATGTTACAGTCCCCATCTCTCTCCCCATCACAGGTGTGAGATAGCCCCAAACTGTCTCCCCATCACAGGTGAGTGACGGCCCCCAGCTCTCTCCGAATTACAGGTACATGGTAGTCCCCAGCAGTCTCCACATCACAGGTATGTTACAACGCCAAGCTCTCTCCCCATCACAGGTGTGTGACCGTCTCCAGTTGTCTCCAGATCACAGGTGCGTGAAAGCCCCCAGCTCTCTCCCCTTCACCGGTGGGTGAGAGCCCCAAGCTCTCTCCTGATTACAGGTGAGTGACAGCACCCAGCTCTTACCCCATCACAGGTGTTTGATATTCCCCATCTCTCTCCCCATCACAGGTGTGTGACAGCCCCCAGCTCTCTCCCCATCACAGGTAAGTGACAGCTCCCAGCTGTCACAGCATCACAGGTATTTGACAGCCCCCAGCTGTCTCAGCATCACAGATATGTGACAGTCCCCATCTCTCTCCCCATCACAGGTGTGTCACAGGCCCCAGCTCTCTCCCCATCACAGGTGAGTGACGGCCCCCAGATGTCTCCACATCACATGTATGTGACAGCTCCCAGCTGTCTCCGCATCAAAGGTGCCTGACAGCCCACAACTCTCTCCGCATCACTGGTATGTTAACGCCCCCAGCTGTCTGCACCTCACAGGGGTGTGACCGTCCCCAGTTGTCTCCATATCACAGGTGCGTGAAAGCCCCCAGCTCTCTCCCCTTCACATGTGCGTGACAGCCCCAAGCTCTCTCCTGATCACAGGTGAGTGACAGCCCCCAGCTCTCTCCCCATCACAGGTATGTGACAGCCCCCACCTGTGTCCACATCACAGGTATGTGACAGACCCCAGCTCTCTCCCCATCACAGGTGTTTGACATTCTTCATCTCTCTACACATCACAGGTGTGTGAAACGCCCCAGCTCTCTACCCATCAGAGCTATTTGACATCCCCCAGCTGTCACTGCATCACAGTTGCCTGACAGCCCCCAGCTCTCTCCCCATCACAGGTAAGTGACAGCTCCCAGCTGTCACAGCATAACAGGTGTTTGACAGCCCCCAGCTGTCTCAGCATCACAGGTATGTGGCAGTCCCCATCTCTCTCCACATCACAGGTGTGTCACATTCCTCAGCTCTCTCCCCATCTCAGGTGAATAACGGCCCCCGGGTGTCTCCGCATCACATGTATGTGACAGCCTCCAGCTGTCTCCACATTAAAGGTACCTGACAGCCCCTCAACAGCTGTCCTAGAATTACAAGTAAGTGACAATCCCCATCTCTCTCTCCATCACAGGTGTGTGACAAACCCAAGCTCTATCCCCATCAGAGGTGTGTGACATCCCCCAGCTCTATCCCCATCACCGGTGAGTTACACCCCCAGCTCTCTCCCCATCACTGGTATGTGACAGCCCCCAACTGTCTCCATATCACAGGTGCCTGAGAAACCCCAAGTCTCTCCCCATCACTGGTATGTGAAAGCCCCCACGTCTCTCACCATCACAGGAGTTTGATAGTCCGCATGTCTTTCCCCATCACAAGTGTGTGATAGCCGCCAGCTCTCTCCACATTACAGGTGAGTGACAGCCCCCAGCTCCCTCCCCATCACAGGTGTGTCAGTCCCCAACTCTCTCCCCATCACAGGGGAGTGACAGTCCCCATCCCTTCCCCTTCACAGGTGTGTGACATCCCCCAGTTCTCTCCCCATCCCTGGTGAGTGACAGCCCCCAGCTCTCTCCCAATCACAGCAGTGTGACAGCCCACAGCTGTCTTAGCATTACAAGTAACTGACAATCCCCATCTCTCTCCCCATCACAGGTGTGTGCCATCCCCCATCTCTCTCCCCATCACCGGTGAGTTACAGCCCCCAGCTCTCTCCCCACCACTGGTATGTGACAACACCCAGCTGTCTCCGCATTACAGGTGCCTGACAAACCCCACGTCTCTCCCCATCACAGGTATGTGAGAGGACCCAGCTGTCGCCGCATCACAGGTATGTAACAACGCCAAGCTCTCTCCCCATCACAGGTGTGTGACCGTCCCCAGCTGTCTCCATATCACAGGTGCGTGAAAGATCCCAGCTCTCTCCCTTTCACAGGTGGCTGACGGCCCCTAGCTATCGCTCCAACACATGTATGTGACAGTCCCCATCTCTCTCCCGATCACAAGTGAGTGACAGTCCCCAGCTCTCTCCCAATCACAGCTGTGTGACAGTCCCCAGGTTTCTCCATATCACAGGTGAGTGACAATGCCCAGCTCTCTCCCATTCACAGGTGTTTGACAGCCACCAGCTCTCTCCCCATCACAGGTATATGACAGCCCCCAGTTGTCTCCACATCACAGGTATGTGACAGACCCCAGCTCTCTCCGCATCACAGATGTGTGACAGTCCCCATCTCTCGCTCCATCACAGGTGTGTGACAGCCCGCAGCTCTACCTCCATCACAGGTGTGTGACCGTCCACATCTATCTCCATATCACAGGTGCGTGACTACGCCCAGCTCTCTCCCCTTCACAGGTGGGTGACAGCCCCAAGCTCTCTCCTGATCACAGGTGAGTGACAGCCCCCAGCTCTCTCCCCATCACAGGTGACTGACATCCCCCATCTCTCTTCCCATCTCAGGTGAGTAACCGCCCTCAGCTCTCTCCCCATCATAGGTATGTGACAGTCCCCACCTGTAACAGCATCACAAGTATGTTACAGTCCCCATCTCTCTCCCCATCACAGGTGTGAGATAGCCCCAAACTGTCTCCCCATCACAGGTGAGTGACGGCCCCCAGCTCTCTCCGAATTACAGGTACATGGTAGTCCCCAGCAGTCTCCACATCACAGGTATGTTACAACGCCAAGCTCTCTCCCCATCACAGGAGTGTGACCGTCTCCAGTTGTCTCCAGATCACAGGTGCGTGAAAGCCCCCAGCTCTCTCCCCTTCACCGGTGGGTGAGAGCCCCAAGCTCTCTCCTGATTACAGGTGAGTGACAGCACCCAGCTCTTACCCCATCACAGGTGTTTGATATTCCCCATCTCTCTCCCCATCACAGGTGTGTGACAGCCCCCAGCTCTCTCCCCATCACAGGTAAGTGACAGCTCCCAGCTGTCACAGCATCACAGGTATTTGACAGCCCCCAGCTGTCTCAGCATCACAGATATGTGACAGTCCCCATCTCTCTCCCCATCACAGGTGTGTCACAGGCCCCAGCTCTCTCCCCATCACAGGTGAGTGACGGCCCCCAGATGTCTCCACATCACATGTATGTGACAGCTCCCAGCTGTCTCCGCATCAAAGGTGCCTGACAGCCCACAACTCTCTCCGCATCACTGGTATGTTAACGCCCCCAGCTGTCTGCACCTCACAGGGGTGTGACCGTCCCCAGTTGTCTCCATATCACAGGTGCGTGAAAGCCCCCAGCTCTCTCCCCTTCACATGTGCGTGACAGCCCCAAGCTCTCTCCTGATCACAGGTGAGTGACAGCCCCCAGCTCTCTCCCCATCACAGGTATGTGACAGCCCCCACCTGTGTCCACATCACAGGTATGTGACAGACCCCAGCTCTCTCCCCATCACAGGTGTTTGACATTCTTCATCTCTCTACACATCACAGGTGTGTGAAACGCCCCAGCTCTCTACCCATCAGAGCTATTTGACATCCCCCAGCTGTCACTGCATCACAGTTGCCTGACAGCCCCCAGCTCTCTCCCCATCACAGGTAAGTGACAGCTCCCAGCTGTCACAGCATAACAGGTGTTTGACAGCCCCCAGCTGTCTCAGCATCACAGGTATGTGGCAGTCCCCATCTCTCTCCACATCACAGGTGTGTCACATTCCTCAGCTCTCTCCCCATCTCAGGTGAATAACGGCCCCCGGGTGTCTCCGCATCACATGTATGTGACAGCCTCCAGCTGTCTCCACATTAAAGGTACCTGACAGCCCCTCAACAGCTGTCCTAGAATTACAAGTAAGTGACAATCCCCATCTCTCTCTCCATCACAGGTGTGTGACAAACCCAAGCTCTATCCCCATCAGAGGTGTGTGACATCCCCCAGCTCTATCCCCATCACCGGTGAGTTACACCCCCAGCTCTCTCCCCATCACTGGTATGTGACAGCCCCCAACTGTCTCCATATCACAGGTGCCTGAGAAACCCCAAGTCTCTCCCCATCACTGGTATGTGAAAGCCCCCACGTCTCTCACCATCACAGGAGTTTGATAGTCCGCATGTCTTTCCCCATCACAAGTGTGTGATAGCCGCCAGCTCTCTCCACATTACAGGTGAGTGACAGCCCCCAGCTCCCTCCCCATCACAGGTGTGTCAGTCCCCAACTCTCTCCCCATCACAGGGGAGTGACAGTCCCCATCCCTTCCCCTTCACAGGTGTGTGACATCCCCCAGTTCTCTCCCCATCCCTGGTGAGTGACAGCCCCCAGCTCTCTCCCAATCACAGCAGTGTGACAGCCCACAGCTGTCTTAGCATTACAAGTAACTGACAATCCCCATCTCTCTCCCCATCACAGGTGTGTGCCATCCCCCATCTCTCTCCCCATCACCGGTGAGTTACAGCCCCCAGCTCTCTCCCCACCACTGGTATGTGACAACACCCAGCTGTCTCCGCATTACAGGTGCCTGACAAACCCCACGTCTCTCCCCATCACAGGTATGTGAGAGGACCCAGCTGTCGCCGCATCACAGGTATGTAACAACGCCAAGCTCTCTCCCCATCACAGGTGTGTGACCGTCCCCAGCTGTCTCAATATCACAGGTGCGTGAAAGATCCCAGCTCTCTCCCTTTCACAGGTGGCTGACGGCCCCTAGCTATCGCTCCAACACATGTATGTGACAGTCCCCATCTCTCTCCCGATCACAAGTGAGTGACAGTCCCCAGCTCTCTCCCAATCACAGCTGTGTGACAGTCCCCAGGTTTCTCCATATCACAGGTGAGTGACAATGCCCAGCTCTCTCCCATTCACAGGTGTTTGACAGCCACCAGCTCTCTCCCCATCACAGGTATATGACAGCCCCCAGTTGTCTCCACATCACAGGTATGTGACAGACCCCAGCTCTCTCCGCATCACAGATGTGTGACAGTCCCCATCTCTCGCTCCATCACAGGTGTGTGACAGCCCGCAGCTCTACCTCCATCACAGGTGTGTGACCGTCCACATCTATCTCCATATCACAGGTGCGTGACTACGCCCAGCTCTCTCCCCTTCACAGGTGGGTGACAGCCCCAAGCTCTCTCCTGATCACAGGTGAGTGACAGCCCCCAGCTCTCTCCCCATCACAGGTGACTGACATCCCCCATCTCTCTTCCCATCTCAGGTGAGTAACCGCCCTCAGCTCTCTCCCCATCATAGGTATGTGACAGTCCCCACCTGTAACAGCATCACAAGTATGTTACAGTCCCCATCTCTCTCCCCATCACAGGTGTGAGATAGCCCCAAACTGTCTCCCCATCACAGGTGAGTGACGGCCCCCAGCTCTCTCCGAATTACAGGTACATGGTAGTCCCCAGCAGTCTCCACATCACAGGTATGTTACAACGCCAAGCTCTCTCCCCATCACAGGTGTGTGACCGTCTCCAGTTGTCTCCAGATCACAGGTGCGTGAAAGCCCCCAGCTCTCTCCCCTTCACCGGTGGGTGAGAGCCCCAAGCTCTCTCCTGATTACAGGTGAGTGACAGCACCCAGCTCTTACCCCATCACAGGTGTTTGATATTCCCCATCTCTCTCCCCATCACAGGTGTGTGACAGCCCCCAGCTCTCTCCCCATCACAGGTAAGTGACAGCTCCCAGCTGTCACAGCATCACAGGTATTTGACAGCCCCCAGCTGTCTCAGCATCACAGATATGTGACAGTCCCCATCTCTCTCCCCATCACAGGTGTGTCACAGGCCCCAGCTCTCTCCCCATCACAGGTGAGTGACGGCCCCCAGATGTCTCCACATCACATGTATGTGACAGCTCCCAGCTGTCTCCGCATCAAAGGTGCCTGACAGCCCACAACTCTCTCCGCATCACTGGTATGTTAACGCCCCCAGCTGTCTGCACCTCACAGGGGTGTGACCGTCCCCAGTTGTCTCCATATCACAGGTGCGTGAAAGCCCCCAGCTCTCTCCCCTTCACATGTGCGTGACAGCCCCAAGCTCTCTCCTGATCACAGGTGAGTGACAGCCCCCAGCTCTCTCCCCATCACAGGTATGTGACAGCCCCCACCTGTGTCCACATCACAGGTATGTGACAGACCCCAGCTCTCTCCCCATCACAGGTGTTTGACATTCTTCATCTCTCTACACATCACAGGTGTGTGAAACGCCCCAGCTCTCTACCCATCAGAGCTATTTGACATCCCCCAGCTGTCACTGCATCACAGTTGCCTGACAGCCCCCAGCTCTCTCCCCATCACAGGTAAGTGACAGCTCCCAGCTGTCACAGCATAACAGGTGTTTGACAGCCCCCAGCTGTCTCAGCATCACAGGTATGTGGCAGTCCCCATCTCTCTCCACATCACAGGTGTGTCACATTCCTCAGCTCTCTCCCCATCTCAGGTGAATAACGGCCCCCGGGTGTCTCCGCATCACATGTATGTGACAGCCTCCAGCTGTCTCCACATTAAAGGTACCTGACAGCCCCTCAACAGCTGTCCTAGAATTACAAGTAAGTGACAATCCCCATCTCTCTCTCCATCACAGGTGTGTGACAAACCCAAGCTCTATCCCCATCAGAGGTGTGTGACATCCCCCAGCTCTATCCCCATCACCGGTGAGTTACACCCCCAGCTCTCTCCCCATCACTGGTATGTGACAGCCCCCAACTGTCTCCATATCACAGGTGCCTGAGAAACCCCAAGTCTCTCCCCATCACTGGTATGTGAAAGCCCCCACGTCTCTCACCATCACAGGAGTTTGATAGTCCGCATGTCTTTCCCCATCACAAGTGTGTGATAGCCGCCAGCTCTCTCCACATTACAGGTGAGTGACAGCCCCCAGCTCCCTCCCCATCACAGGTGTGTCAGTCCCCAACTCTCTCCCCATCACAGGGGAGTGACAGTCCCCATCCCTTCCCCTTCACAGGTGTGTGACATCCCCCAGTTCTCTCCCCATCCCTGGTGAGTGACAGCCCCCAGCTCTCTCCCAATCACAGCAGTGTGACAGCCCACAGCTGTCTTAGCATTACAAGTAACTGACAATCCCCATCTCTCTCCCCATCACAGGTGTGTGCCATCCCCCATCTCTCTCCCCATCACCGGTGAGTTACAGCCCCCAGCTCTCTCCCCACCACTGGTATGTGACAACACCCAGCTGTCTCCGCATTACAGGTGCCTGACAAACCCCACGTCTCTCCCCATCACAGGTATGTGAGAGGACCCAGCTGTCGCCGCATCACAGGTATGTAACAACGCCAAGCTCTCTCCCCATCACAGGTGTGTGACCGTCCCCAGCTGTCTCCATATCACAGGTGCGTGAAAGATCCCAGCTCTCTCCCTTTCACAGGTGGCTGACGGCCCCTAGCTATCGCTCCAACACATGTATGTGACAGTCCCCATCTCTCTCCCGATCACAAGTGAGTGACAGTCCCCAGCTCTCTCCCAATCACAGCTGTGTGACAGTCCCCAGGTTTCTCCATATCACAGGTGAGTGACAATGCCCAGCTCTCTCCCATTCACAGGTGTTTGACAGCCACCAGCTCTCTCCCCATCACAGGTGAGTGACAGCCCCAGGCTATCTCCCCATCACAGGTATCTGAGATCCCCCATCTGTCTCCGCATCACAGGAGCCTAACATCCCCCACCTCTATCCCCATCACAGGTATGTCACCACGCCCATTGTCTCCACATCACAGGTATGTGGCAACCACTAGCTGTCTACACATCACAGGTATGTGTGAGCCCCAGCTCTCTCCCCATCACAGGTGAGTGATAGGCCCCAGCTTTCTCCCCATCACAGGTATGTGACAGCCCCCAGGTGATTCCGCATCACAGGAGCCGGACAGCCCCCAACTTTCTGCCCATCACAGGTATGTGTCAACCCCCAGCTGTCTCCCCATCACAGGTATGTGAAACACACCACCTGTCTCCGCATCACAGGTACCTGACAGCCCCCAGGTCTCTCCCCATCACAGGTGTTTGACAGTCCCCATCTCTTTTCCCATCACAGGTGTGTTACAGATCCCAGCTCTCTCCCCATCACAGGTATCTGAGAGCCCCCATCTTTCTCCGCATCTCAGGAGCCTAACAGCCCCCATCTCTCTCGCCATCACAGGTATGTCACAACCCCCATTGTCTCCACATCACAGGGATGTGACAACCACTAGCTGTCTCTGCATCATAGGTATGTGTGAGCCCCCAGCTCTCTCCCCATCACAGGTGTGTGAAGCCCCCAGCTATTTCCCCATCACAGGTGAGTGATAGCCCCTAGCTCTCTCCCCATCACAGGTTTGTGACAGCCACCAGCTGTCTCCACATCACAAGTATGTGACAGCAACTACCTGACTCCTCATCACAGGTATGTCACTGGCCCCAGCACTCTCCCCATCAGAAGTGTTTGACAGTCCCCATCTCTTTCCCCTTCACAAGTGAGTGACAGCCCCAAGCTCCCTTCCCATCACAGGTGTGTGACATCCCCCATCTCTCTCCCCATCCCCGGTGAGTGACAGACCTCAACTATCTCCCTATCACAGCAGTGTGACAGCCCCCAGCTGTCCTAGAATTACAAGTAAGTGACAATCCCCATCTCTCTCTCCATCACAGGTGTGTGACAACCCCAAGCTCTCTCCCCATCAGAGTTGTGTGACATCCCCCAGCTCTATCCCCATCACCGGTGAGTTACAGGCCCCAGCTCTCTCCCCATCACTGGTATGTGACAGACCCCAACTCTCTCCATATCACAGGTGCCTGACAAACCCCAAGTCTCTCCCGATCACATGGATGTGACAGCCCCCACGTCTCTCACCATCACAGGTGTTTGATAGTCCGCATGTCTTTCCCCATCACTGGTGTGTGGTAGCCGCCAGCTCGGTCCCCATCACAGGTGTGTCAGTCCCCAACTCTCTCCCCATCACAAGGGAGTGACAGTCCCCATCCCGTCCCCTTCACATGTGTGTGATAACCCCCAGCTCTCTCCCGATCACAGGTATGTGACAGCCCCCAGCTGTCTCCACATCACAGGTGTGTGACAGCCCCCAGCTGTGTCCGCATCACAGGGGCCTGAAAGCCCCCAACTCTCTCCCCATCTCAGGTATGTGAGAGCCCCCAGTTGTCTCCACATCACAGGTATGTGACAGACCCCAGCTCTCTTCGCATCACAGGTGTTTGACAGTCCTCATCTCTCACTCCATAACAGGTGTGTGACAGCCCCCAGCTCTCCCTCCTTCACAGGTGTGTGACCGTCCCCATCTATCTCCATATCACATGTGCGTGACTACGCCCAGCTCTCTCCCGTTCACAGGTGGGTGACAGCACCAAGCTCTCTCCGGATCACAGGTGAGTGAGAGCCCCCAGCTCTCTCCCCATCACAGGTGACTGATATCCCCCATCTCTCTTCCCATCTCAGGTGAGTAACCGCCCTCAGCTCTCTCCCCATCATAGGTATGTGACAGCCCCCACCTGTAACAGCATCACAGGTATCTGACAGTCCCCATCTCTCTCCCCATCACACTTGAGTGACGGCCCCCAGCTCCCTCCCAATTACAGGTATATGATAGCCCACAGCAGTCTCCACATCACAGGTAATTGACAACGCCAAGCTCTCTCCCCATCACAGATGTGTGACCGTCCCCAGTTGTCTCCATATCACAGGTGCGTGAAAGCCACCAGCTCTCTCCCATTCACATGTGGGTGACAGCCCCAAGCTCTCTCCTGATCACAGGTGAGTGACAGCCCCCAGCTCTCTCCCCATCACAGGTGTTTGACATACTTCATCTCTCTCCCCATCACAGGTGTGTGACAGCCCCCAGCTCTCTACCCATCAGAGCTATTTGACATCCCCAAGCTGTCGCTGCATCACAGTTGCCTGACAGCCCCCACCTTTCTCCCCATCACAGGTATGTGACAGCCCCCAGCTGTCTCAGCATCACAGCTGTGTGGCAGTCCCCATCTCTCTCCACATCACAGGTGTGTGACAGCCCTCAGCTCTCTCCCCATCACAGGTGAGTAACGGCCCCCGGCTGCCTCCCCATCACACGTATGTGACAGCCCCCAGCTGTCTCCGCATTAAAGGTGCCTGAGAACCCCTCAACTCTCTCCCCATCACAAGTATGTTACAGCACCCAGCTGTCTCCACATCACAGGTATGTGACAACGCAAAGCTCTCTCCCCATCACATTTGTGTGACTGTCCCCAGCTGTCTCCATATCACAGGGGTGTGAATGTCCCCCGCTCTCTCCCCTTCACAGGTGGGTGACAGCCCCCAGCTATAGCCCCTTCAAAATTGATTGACAGACCCCATCTCTTTCCACATCACAAGTTAGTGACAGCCCCAAGCTCTCTCCCCATCACAGGTGAGTGACGGCCCCCAGCTATCTCCCCATCACAGGTAAGAGACAGCCCCCAGCTCTCTCTGCATCACAGGTATGTGAAACACACCAGCTGTCTCCGCATCACAGGTGTCTGACAGTCCCAATGTCTTTCCCCATCATAGGTGTTTGACAGACCCCTGCTCTCTCCGCATTTCAGGTGAGTAAGAAATCCCAGCTCTCTCCCAGTCACAGGTATCTGAGAACCCCCATCTGTCCCCGCATCACAGGAGCCTAAAAGCCCCCAACTCTCAACCCATCACAGGTATGTCACAACCGCCATTGTCTTCACAGCACAGGGATGTGACAACCACTAGCTGTCTCTGTATCATAGGTATGTGTGAGCCCCCAGCTCTCTCCCGATCACAAGTGTGTGACAACACACAGATGTCTCCACATCACAAGTATGTGACAGCAACTACCTGACTCCGCATTAAAGGTATGGAACTGGCCCCAGCACTCTCCCCATCAGAAGTGTTTGACAGTCCCCATCTCTTTCCCCTTCACAAGTGAGTGACAGCCCCAAGCTCCCTTCCAATCACAGGTGTGTGACATCCCTCAGCTCTCTCCCAATCCCCGGTGTGTGACAGCGCTCAGCTCTCTCCCAATCACAGCAGTGTGACAGCCCCCAGCTGTCCTAGAATTACACGTAAGTGACAATCCCCATCTCTCTCTCCATCACAGGTGTGTGACAAACCCAAGCTCTCTCCCCATCAGAGGTGTGTGACATCCCCCAGCTCTATCCCCATCACCGGTGAGTTACAGCCCCCAGCTCTCTCCCCATCACTGGTATGTGACAGCCCCCACGTCTCTCACCATCACAGGTGTTTGATAGTCCGCATGTCTTACCCATGACAGGTGTGTGATAGCCGCCAGCTCTCTCCCCATTACAGGTGAGTGACAGCACCCAGCTCCCTCCCCATCACAGGTGTGTCAGTCCCCATCTCTCTCCCCATCACAGGGGAGTGACAGTCCCCATCCCTTCCCCTTCACAGGTGTGTGACAGCCCCCAGCTCTCTCCCGATCACAGGTATGTGACAGCCCCCAGCTCTCTCCACATCACAGGTGTGTGACAGCCCCCAGCTCTGTCCACATCACAGGTGCCTGAAAGCCCCCAACTCTCTCCCCATCACAGGTATGTGACAGCCCCCAGTTGTCTCCACATCACAGGTATGTGACAGACCCCAGCTCTCTCCGCATCACAGGTGTTTGACAGTCCCCATCTCTTGCTCCATCACAGGTGTGTGACAGACCGCAGCTCTACCTCCATCACAGTTGTGTGACCGTCCCGATCTATCTCCATATCACAGGTGCGTTACTACGCCCAGCTCTCTCCCCTTCACAGGTGGGTGACAGCCCCAAGCTCTCTCCTGATCACAGGTGAGTGACAGCCCCCAGCTCTCTCCCCATCACAGGTGACTGACATCCCCCATTTCTCTTCCCATCTCAGGTGAGTAACCGTGCTCAGCTCTCTCCCCATCATAGATATGTGACAGCCCCCACCTGTAACAGCATCACAGGTATGTGACAGTCCCCATCTCTCTCCCCATCACAGGTGTGAGATAGCCCCAAACTGTCTCCCTATCACAGGTGAGTGACGGCCCCCAGCTCTCTCCGAATTACAGGTACATGATAGCCCCCAGCAGTCTCCACATCACAGGTATGTGACAACGCCAAGCTCTCTCCCCATCACAGGTGTGTGACCGTCCCCAGTTGTCTCCATATCACAGGTGCGTGAAAGCCCCCAGCTCTCTCCCCATCACAGGTAAGTGACAGCTCCCAGCTGTCACAGCATCACAGGAATTTGACAGCCCCCAGCTGTCTCAGCATCACAGGTATGTGACAGTCCTCATCTCTCTCCCCATCACAGGTGTGTCACAGCCCCCAGCTCTCTCCCCATCACAGGTGAGTGACGGCACCCAGCTTTCTCCACATCACATGTATGTGACAGCCCCCAGCTGTCTCCGCATCAAAGGTGCCTGACAGCCCCCAACTCTCTCCGCATCACTGGTATGTTAACGCCCCCAGCTGTCTGCACATCACAGGTGTGTGACCGTCCCCAGTTGTCTTCATATCACAGGTGCGTGAAAGCCCCCAGCTCTCTCCCCTTCACAAGTGGGTGACAGCCCCAAGCTCTCTCCTGATCACAGGTGAGAGACAGCCCCCAGCTCTCCCCCATCACAAGTGTTTGACATTCTTCATCTCTCTCCCCATCACAGGTGTGTGACAGCCCCCAGCTCTCTACCCATCAGAGCTATTTGACATCCCCCAGCTGTCACTGCATCACAGTTGCCTGACAGCCCCCACCTTTCTCCCCATCACTGGTATGTGACAGCCCCCAGCTGTCTCAGCATCACAGGTATGTGGCAGTCCCCATCTCTCTCCCCATCACAGGTGTGTGACATCCCCCAGCTCTCTCCCCATCACCGGTGAGTTACAGCCCCCAGCTCTCTCTCCCCCACTGGTATGTGACAACCCCAGCTGTCTCCGCATCACAGGTACCTGACAAAACCCACGTCTCTCCCCATCACAGGTATGTGAGAGCCCCCAGCTGTCGCCACATCTCAGGTATGTGACAACGCCAAGGTCTCTCCTCATCACAGGTGTGTGACCAAAACCAGCTGTCTCCATATCGCAGGTGCGTGAAAGCCCCCAGCTCATTCCGCTTCACAGGTGAGTGACAGCCGCCAGCTCTTGCCCCATCACAGTTGATTGACAGCCCCCATCTCTCTCCCCATCACAAGTGAGTGACAGCACCCAGCTCACTCCCCATCACAGGTGTGTGACCGTCCCCAGCTGTCTCCATATCACAGGTGCGTGAAAGGTCCCAGCTCTCTCCCTTTCACAGGTGGGTGACGGCCCCTAGCTATCGCTCCAACACATGTATGTGACAGACCCCATCTCTCTTCCCGTCACAAGTGACAGCCCCCAGCTCTCTCCCAATCACAGGTGTGTGACCGTCCCCAGGTGTCTCCATATCACAGGTGAGTGACAATGCCCAGCTCTCTCCCATTCACTGGTGTTTGACAGCCACCAGCTCTCTCCACATCACAGGTGAGTGACAGCCCACAACTCTCTCCCCATCACAGGTATGTGACAACCCCCAGCTGTCTCCACATCACAGGTATGTGAAACACACCAGCTGTCTCCGCATCACAGGTATCTGACAGACCCCAGGTCTCTCCCCATCACAGGTGTTTGACAGACCCCATCTCTTTTCCCATCACAGATGTGTGACAGACCCCAGCTCTCTCCCCATCACAGGTATCTGAGAGCCCCCATCTTTCTCCGCATCACAGGAGCCTAACAGCCCCCAACTCTCTCCCCATCACAGGTATGTCACAACCCCCATTGTCTCCACATCACAGGGATGTGACAACCACTAGCTGTCTCTGCATCATAGGTATGTGTGAGCCCCCAGCTCTCTCCCCATCACAGGTGTGTGAAAGCCCCCAGCTCTCTACCCATCACAGGTGTGTGAAGCCCCCAGCTATTTCCACATCACAGGTGAGTGATAGCCCCCAGCTCTCTCCCCATCACAGGTTTGTGACAGCCACCAGCTGTCTCCACATCACAAGTATGTTACAGCAACTACCTGACTCGGCATCACACGTATGTGACTAGCCCCAGCACTCTCCCCATCAGAAGTGTTTGACAGTCTCCATCTCTTTCCCCTTCACAAGTGAGTGACAGTCACAAGCTCCCTTCCCATCACAGGTGTGTGACATCTCCCAGCCCCCTCCCCATCCCTGGTGAGTGACAGCCCCCAGCTCTCTCCCAATCACAGCAGTGTGACAGCCCCCAGCTCTCTACCCATCAGAGCTATTTGACATCTCTCAGCTGTCACTGCATCACAGTTGCCTGAGAGCCCCCACGTTTCTCCCCATCACAGGTATGTGACAGCCCCCAACTGTCTCAGCATCACAGGTATGAGGCACTCCCCATCTCTCTCCACATCACAGGTGTGTGACAGCCCTCAGCTCTCTCCCCATCACAGGTGAGTAACGGCCACCGTCTGTCTCCCCATCACATGTATGTGACAGCCCCCAGCTGTCTCCGCATTAAAGGTGCCTGACAACCCCTCAACTCTCTCCCCATCACAACTATGGTTACAGCCGACAGCTGTCTCCACATCACAGGTATGTGACAGCCACCAAGTCTCTCCCCATCGCAGGTATGTGATCGCCCCGAGCTCTCTCCCCGTTATACGTGACAACCCCCAGCTGTCTCCACATCACAGGTATGTGACAACGCAAAGCTCTCTCCCCATCACATTTGTGTGACCGTCACCAGCTGTCTCCATATAACAGGGGTGTGAATGTCCCCCACTCTCTCCCCTTCACAGGTGGGTGACAGACTCCAGCACTAGCCCCATCGAAATTGATTGACAGACACCATCTCTTTCCACATCACAAGTGAGTGACAGCCCCAAGCTCTCTCCGCATCACAGGTGACAGACGGCCCCCAGCTGTCTCCCCATCACAGGTAAGTGACAGCCCCCAGCTCTCTCTGCATCACATGTATGTGAAAGAAACCAGCTGTCTCCGCATCACAGGTATCCTACAGTCCCCATCTCTTTCCCCATCACAGGTGTTTGACAGACCCCAGCTCTCTCCCCGTTTCAGGTGAGTAAGAAATCCCAGCTCTCTCCCCATCACAGGTATCTGAGAGCCCCCATCTGTCCCCGCATCACAGGAGCCTAAGAGCCCCAACTCTCTACCCATCCCAGGTATGTCACAACCACCATTGTCTCCACAGCACAGGGATGTGACAACCACTAGCTATCTCTGTATCATAGGTATGTGTGAGCCCCCAGCTCTCTCCCCATCACAGGAGTGTGACAACACCCAGATGTCTCCACATCACAAGTATGTGACAGCAACTACCTGACTCCGCATTAAAGGTATGGAACTGGCCCCAGCACTCTCCCAATCAGAAGTGTTTGACAGTCCCCATCTCTTTCCCCTTCACAAGTGAGTGACAGCCCCAAGCTCCTTTCCCATCACAGGTGTGTGACATCCCCCAGCTCTCTCCCCATCCCCGGTGAGTGACAGCCCCCAGCTCTCTCCCAATCACAGCAGTGTGACAGTCCACATCTGTATTAGAATTACAAGTAAGTGACAATCCCCATCTCTCTCCCAATCACAGGTGAGTGACAGCCCCCAGCTGTCTACCCATCACAGGTGTGTGAAGCCCCCAGCTCTCTCCTCATCACAGGTGAGTGATAGACCCCAGCTCTCTCCCCATCTCAGGTATGTGAGAGCCCCCAGCTGTCTCCACATCAAAGTATGTGACAGCAACTGCCTGACTCAGCATCACAGGTATGTGACTGGCCCCAGCACTCTCACCATCAGAGGTGTTTGACAGTCCCCATCTCTTTCCCCTTCACAGTGAGTGACAGGCCCAAGCTCCCTTCCCATCACAGGTGTGTGACAACCCCAAGCTCTCTCCCCATCACAGGTGTGTGACATCCCCCAATTCTATCCCCTCACCGGTGAGTTACAGCCCCCAGCTCTCTCCCCAACACTGGTATGTGACAGCCCCCAACTGTCTCCATATCTCAGGTGCCGGACAAACCCCACGTCTCTCCCCATCACAGGTAGTGACAGCCCCCACGTCTCTCAACATCACAGGTGTTTGATAGTCCGCATGTCTTTCCCCATCACAGGTGTGTGATCGCCGCCAGCTCTCTCCCCATTACAGGTTAGTGACAACCCCCAGCTCGCTCCCCAGCACAGGTGTGTCAGTCCCCAACTCTCTCTCCATCACAGGGGAGTGACAGTCCCAATCCCTTCCCCTTCACAGGGGTGTGACAGCCCCCAGCTCTCTCCAGATCACAGGTATATGACAGCCCCCAGTTCTCTCCACATTACAGTTGTGTGAAAGCCCCCAGCTGTGTCCGCATCACAGGTGCCTGAAAGCCCCCAACACTCTCCCCATCACAGGGATGTGACAGCCCCCAGTTGTCTCCACATCACAGGTATGTGACAGACACCAGCTCTCTCCCCATCACAGGTGTTTGACAGTCCCCATCTCTCGCGCCATTACAGGTGTGTGACATCCCCCAGCTCTCTCCCCATCACAGGTGTGTGACATACCCCAGCTCTCTCCCCATCACCGGTGAGTTACAGCCCCCAGCTCTCTCCCCACCACTGGTATGTGACAACCCCCGCTGTCTCCGCATTACATGTGCCAGACAAACCCCAAGTCTCTCCACATCACAGGTATGTGAGAGCCCCCAGCTGTCGCCACATCACAGGTATGTGACAACCCCCAGCTGTCTCCGCATCACAGGTGCCTGACAAACCCCAAGTCTCTCCCCATCACAGGTATGTGAGAGACCCCAGCTGTCGCCACATCACAGGTATGTGACAACGCAAAGCTCTCTCCTCATCACAGGTGTGTGACAATCCCCAGCTGTCTCCATATCGCAGTTGCGTGCAAGCCCGCAGCACTCTCCGCTTCACAGGTGGGTGACAGCACCCAGCTCTCGCCCCATCACAGTTGATTGACGGCCCCCATCTCTCTCCCCATCACAAGTGAGTGACAGCCCCCAGCTCTCTCCCCTTCACAGGTGTGTGACCGTCCCCAGCTGTCTCCATATCACAGGTGCGTGAAAGATCCCAGCTCTCTCCCTTTCACAGGTGGGTGACGGCCCCTAGCTATCGCTCCAACACATGTGTGTGACAGCCCCCATCTCTCTCCCCATCACAAGTGAGTGACAGCCCCCAGCTCTCTCCCAATCACAGGTGTGTGACCGTCCCCAGGTGTCTCCATATCACAGGTGAGTGACAATGCCCAGCTCTCTCCCATTCACAGGTGTGTGACAGCCACCAGCTCTCTCCCCAACACAGGTGCGTGACAGCCACCAGCTCTCTCCCCATCACAGGTATCTGAGAGTCCCCATCTGTCTCCGCATCACAAGATCCTAACATCCCCCACATCTCTCCCCATCACAGGTATGTCACAACGTCCATGGTCTCCACATCACAGCTATGTGGCAACCACTAGCTGTCTACTCATCACAGGTATCTGTGAGCCCAACCTCTCTCCCCATCACAGGTGAGTGACAACCCCCAGCTGTCTCCCCATCACAGGTGTGCAACAGACCCCAGCTGTCTCCCCATCACAGGTGAGTGATAGGCCCCAGCTTTCTCCCCATCACAGGTATGTGACAACCCCCAGCTGTCTCCACATCAGAGGTATGTGAAACACACCAGCTGTCTCCGCATCACAGGTATCTGACAGCACCCAGGTCTCTCCCCATCACAGGTGTTTGACAGTCCCCATCTCTTTTCCCATCACAGGTGTGTGAGACACCCCAGCTCTCTCCCCATCACAGGTATCTGAGAGGCCCCATCTTTCTCCGCATCACAGGTGCCTAACAGCCCACAACTCTCTCCCCATCACAGGTATGTCACAACCCCCATTGTCTCCACATCACAGGGATGTGACAACCACTAGCTGTCTCTGCATCATAGGTATGTGTGAGTTCCCAGCTCTCTCCCCATCACAGGTGAGTGACAGCCCCCAGCTCTCTACCCATCACATGTGTGTGAAGCCCCCAGCTATTTCCCATCACAGGTGAGTGATAGCCCCTAGCTCTCTCCCCATCACAGGTCTGTGACAGCCACCAGCTGTCTCCACATCACAAGTATGTGACAACAAGTACCTGACTCCTCATCACAGGTATGTGACTGGCCTCAGCACTCTCCCCATCAGAAGTGTTTGACAGTCACCATCTCTTTCCCCTTCACAAGTGAGTGACAGCCCCAAGCTCCATTCCTATCACAGGTGTGTGACATCCCCCAGCTCTCTCCCCATCCCCGGTGAGTGACAACCCCCAGCTCTCTCCCAATCACAGCAGTGTGACAGTCCACATCTGTCTTAGAATTACAAGTAACTGACAATCCCCATCTCTCTCCCCATCACAGGTGTGTGACAACCACATGCTCTCTCCCCATCACAGGTGTGTGACATCCCCCAGCTCTCTCCGCATCACCGGTGAGTTACAGCTCCCAGCTCTCTCCCCATCACAGGAGAGTGCCAGCCCCCAGCTGTCTACCCATCACAGGTGTGTGAAGCCCCCGGCTCTCTCCCCATCACAGGTGAGTGATAGGCCCCAGCTCTCTCCCCATCACAGGTGTGTGACCGTCCCCAGCTGTCTCCATATCAAAGGTGCGTGAAAGATCCCAGCACTCTCCCTTTCACAGGTGGGTGATGGCCCCTAGCTATCGCTCCAACACATGTATGTGACAGCCCCCTTCTCTCTTCCCATCTCAAGTGAGTGACAGCCCCCAGCTCTCTCCCAATCACAGGTGTGTGACCGTCCCCAGGTGTCTCCATATCACAGGTGAGTGACAATTCCCAGGTCTCTCCCATTCACAAGTGTGTGACAGCCACCAGCTCTCTCCCCATCACAGGTGAGTGACATCCCCTACCTCTCTCCCCATCACAGGTATGTCACAACGCCCATTGTCTCCACATCACAGGTATGTGGCAACCCGTAGCTGTCTACGCATCAGAGGTATGTGTGAGCCCCAGCTCTCTCCCCATCACAGGTGAGTGACAACACCCAGCTGTCTCCCCAGCACAGGTGTGCGACAGACCCCAGCTCTCTCCCCATCACAGGTGAGTGATAGGCCCCAGCTTTCTCCCCATCACAGGTATGTGACAGCCCCCAGCTGATTCCGCATCACAGGAGCCTGACAGCCCCCAACTTTCTCCCCTTCACAGGTATGTGTCAACCCCCAGCTGTCTCCACATCACAGGTATGTGAAACACAGCAGCTGTCTCAGCATCACAGGTATCTGACAGCCCCCAGGTCTCTCCCCATCACAGGTGTTTGACAGTCCCCATCTCTTTTCCCATCACAGGTGTGTGAGAGGTCCCAGCTCTCTCCCCATCACAGGCATCTGAGAGACCTCAACTTTCTCCACATTACAGGAGTCTGACCGCCCCCAACTCTCTCCCCATCACAGGTATGTCACAACCCCCATTGTCTCCACATCACAGGGATGTGACAACCACTAGCTGTCTCTGCATCATAGGTATGTGTGAGCCCCCAGATCTCTCCCCATCACAGGTGTGTGACAGCCCCCAGCTCTCTACCCACCACAAGTGTGTGAAGCCCCCAGCTATTTCCACATCACAGGTGAGTGATAGCCCCCAGCTCTCACCCCATCACAGGTTTCTGACAGTCACCAGCTGTCTCCACATGACAAGTATGTGACAGCAACTACCTGATTCCGCATCACAGGTATGTGACTGGCCCCAGCACTCTCCCCATCAGAAGTGTTTGACAGTCTCCATCTCTTTCCCCTTCACAAGTGAGTGAGAGTCCCAAGATCCCTTACCATCACAGGTGTGTGACATCCCCCAGCTCTCTCCCCAACACAGGTGAGTGCCAGCCCCCAGCTGTCTACCCATGAAAGGTGTGTGAAGCCCCTAGCTCTCTCCCCATCACAGGTGTTTGATATTCCCCGTCTCTCTCCCCATCACAGGTGTGTGACAGCCCCCAGCTCTCTCCCCATCACAGGTATGTGACAGTTTCCAGCTGTCACAGCATCACAGGTATTGGAGAGCCCCCAGCAGTCTCAGCATCACAGGTATGTGACAGTCCCCATCTCTCTCCACATCACAGGTGTGTCACAGCCCTCAGCTCTCTCCCCATCTCAGGTGAGTAACGGCCCCCGGCTGTCTCCACATCACATGTATGTGACAGCCCCCAGCTGTCTCCGCATTAAAGGTGCCTGACAACCCCTCAACTATCTCCCCATCACAAGTATATTACAGCCGACAGCTGTCTCCACATCACAGGTATGTGACAGCCACCGGGTCTCTCCCCATCGCAGGTATGTGATAGACCCCAGCTCACTCCCCTTATACGTATGTGACAGCCCCCAGCTGTCTCCACATCACAGGTATGTGACAACGCAAAGCTCTCTCCCCATCACATTTGTGTGACCGTCCCGAGCTGTCTCCATATCACAGGGGTGTGAATGTCCCCCGCTCTCTCCCCTTCACAGGTGGGTGACAGACCCCAGCTCTACCCCATTAAAATTGATTGACAGACCCCATCTCTTTCCACATCACAACTGAGTGACAGCCCCAAGCTCTCTCCCCATCACAGGTGACAGACGGCCCCCAGCTGTCTCCCCATCACAGGTAAGTGACAGCCCCCAGCTCTATCTGCATCACAGGTATGTGAAAGAAACCAGCTGTCTCCGCATCACAGGTATCTGACAGTCCCCATCTCTTTCCCCATCATAGGTGTTTGACAGACCCGAGCTATCTCCCCATTTCAGGTGAGTAAGAAATCCCAGCTCTCTCCCCATCACAGGTATCTGAGAGCCCCCATCTGTACCCGCATCACAGGAGCCTAATAGCCCCCATCTCTCTACCCATCACAGGTATGTCACAACCGCCATTGTCTCCACAGCACAGGGATGTGACAACCACTAGCTGTCTCTGTATCATAGGTATGTGTGAGCCCCCAGCTCTCTGCCCATCACAGGTGTGTGACAACACCCAGCTGTCTCCACATCACAAGTATGTGACAGTAACTACTTGACTCCGCACTAAAGGTATGGAACTGGCCCCAGCACTCTCCCCATCAGAAGTGTTTGACAGTCCCCATCTCTTTCCCCTTAACAAGTGAGTGACAGCCCCAAGCTCCTTTCCCATCACAGGTGTGTGACATCCCCCAGCTCTCTCCCCATCCCCGGTGAGTGACAGCCCCCAGCTCTCTCCGAATCACAGCAGTGTGACAGTCCACATCTGTCTTAGAATTACAAGTAAGTGACAATCCCCATCTCTCTCCCCATCACAGGTGTGTGACAACGCCAAGCTCTCTCCCCATTAAAGGTGTGTGACAACCCCCAGCTCTCTCCCCATTACAGGTGACTGACAGCCCCCAGCTCGCTCCCCAGCACAGGTGTGTCAGTCCCCAACTCTCTCCCCATCACAGGGGAGTGACTGTCCCAATCCCTTCCCCTTCACAGGTATGTGACAACGCCAAGCTCTCTCCTCATCACAGATGTGTGACCATCCCCAGCTGTCTCCATATCGCAGGTGCGTGAAAGCCCGCAGCACTTTCCGCTTCACAGGTGGGTGATAGCACCCAGCTCTCGCCCCATCACAGTTGATTGACAGTCCCCATCTCTCTCCCCATCACAAGTGAGTGACAGCCCCCAGCTCTCTCCCAATCACAGGTGTGTGACCGTCCCCAGGTGTCTCCATATCACAGGTGAGTGACAATTCCTAGGTGTCTCCCATTCACAGGTGTGTGACAGCCACCAGCTCTCTCCCGATCACAGGTGAGTGACAGCCCCCAGATCTCTCCCCATCACAGGTATCTGAGAGCCCCCATCTGTCTACGCATCACAGGAGCCTAACATCCCCCATCTCTCTCGCCATCTCAGGTATGACACAGTGCCCATTGTCTCAACATCACAGGTATGTGGCAACCCGTAGCTGTCTACGCATCACAGGTATGTGTGAGCCCCAGCTCTCTCCCCATCACAGGTGAGTGACAACACCCAGCTGTCTCCCCAGCACAGGTGAGTGATAGGCCCCAGCTTTCTCCCCATCACAGGTATGTGACAGCCCCCAGCTGATTCTGCATCACAGGAGCCTGACAGCCCCCAACTTTCTCCCCTTCACAGGTATGTGTCAACCCCCAGCTGTCTCCACATCACAGGTATGTGAAACACACCAGCTGTCTCCGCATCACAGGTATCTGACAGCCCCCAGGTCTCTCCCCATCACAGGTGTTTGACAGTCCCCATCTCCTTTCCCATCACAGGTGTGTGACAGATGCCAGCTCTCTCCCCATCACAGGCATCTGAGAGACCCCAACTTTCTCCACATTACAGGAGTCTAACAGCCCCCAACTCTCTCCCCATCACAGGTATGTCACAACCCCCATTGTCTCCACATCACAGGGATGTGACAACCACTAGCTGTCTCTGCATCATAGGTATGTGTGAGCCCCCAGATCTCTCCCCATCACAGGTGTGTGACAGCCCCCAGCTCTCTCCCCATCCCTGGTGAGTGACAGCCCCCAGCTCTCTCCCAATCACAGCAGTGTGACAGCCACCAGCTGTCTTAGCATTACAAGTAGGTGACAATCCCCATCTCTCTCTCCCCATCACAGGTGTGTGACATCCCCCAGCTCTCTCCAAATCACAGGTGTGTGATATCCCCCAGCTCTCTCCCCATCACCGGTGAGTTACAGCCACCAGCTCTCTCCCCACCACTGGTATGTGACAACCCCCAGCTGTCTCCGCATCACAGGTGCCTGACAAACCCCAAGTCTCTCCCATTCACAGGTATGTGAGAGCCCCCAGCTGTCGCCACATCACAGATATGTGACAACGCCAAGCTCTCTCCTCATCACAGGAGTGACCATCACCATCTGTCTCCGTGTCGCAGGTGCGTGAAAGCCCCCAGCTCTTTCCGCTTCACAGGTGGGTGACAGCCGCCAGCTCTCACCCCATCACAGTTGATTGACAGCCCCCATCTCTCTCCCCATCGCAAGTGAGTGACAGCCCCCAGCTCTCTCCCCATCACAGGTGTGTGACCGTCCCCACCTGTCTCCATATCAGAGGTGCGTGACAGATCCCAGCTCTCTCCCTTTCACAGGTGGGTGACGGCCCCTAGCTATCTCTCCAACACATGTATGTGACAGCCCCCATATCTCTCCCCATCACAAGTGAGTGACAGCCCCCAGCTTTCTCCCAATCACAGGTGTGTGATCATCCCCAGGTGTCTCCATATCACAGGTGAGTGACAATGCCCAGCTCTCTCCCATTCACAGGTGTGTGACAGCCACCAGCTCTCTCCCCATCACAGGTGAGTGACAGCCCCCAGCTGTCTACCCATCACAGGTGTGTGAAGCCCCCAGCTCTTTCCCCATCACAGGTGAGTGATAGGCCCCAGGTCTCTCCCCATCACAGGTGTTTGATATTCCCCATCTCTCTCCCCATCACAGGTGTGAGACAGACCCCAGCTCTCTCCCCATCACATGTATGTGACAGTTCCCAGCTGTAACAGCATCACAGGTATTTAACAGGCCCCAGCTGTCTCAGCATCACAGGTATGTGAGAGTCCCCATCTCTCTCCCCATCACAGGTGTGTTACAACCCCCAGCTCTCTCCCCATCACAGGTGAGTGTCGGTGCCCAGCTGTCTCCCCATCATATGTATGTGATAGCCCCAGCTGTCTCCGCATCAAAGGTGCCTGACAGCCCCCAACTATCTCTGCATCACCTGTATCTTAACGCCCCCAGCTGTCGGCACATCACAGGTGTGTGACCGTCCCCAGTTGTCTCCATATCACAGGTGCTTGAATGCCCCCAGCTCTCTCCCCTTCACATGTGGGTGACAGCCCCAAGCTCTCTCCTGATCACAGGTGAGTGACAGCCCCCAGCTCTCTCCGCATCACAGGTATGTGACAGCCCCCACCTGTGTCTACATCACAGGTATGTGACAGGCCCCCGCTCTCTCCCCATCACAGGTGTTTGACATTCTTCATCTCTCTCCCCATCACAGGTGTGTGACAGCACCCAGCTCACTCCCCATCACAGGTGTGTGACCGTCCCCAGCTGTCTCCATATCACAGGTGCGTGAAAGGTCCCAGCTCTCTCCCTTTCACAGGTGGGTGACGGCCCCTAGCTATCGCTCCAACACATGTATGTGACAGACCCCATCTCTCTTCCCGTCACAAGTGACAGCCCCCAGCTCTCTCCCAATCACAGGTGTGTGACCGTCCCCAGGTGTCTCCATATCACAGGTGAGTGACAATGCCCAGCTCTCTCCCATTCACTGGTGTTTGACAGCCACCAGCTCTCTCCACATCACAGGTGAGTGACAGCCCACAACTCTCTCCCCATCACAGGTATGTGACAACCCCCAGCTGTCTCCACATCACAGGTATGTGAAACACACCAGCTGTCTCCGCATCACAGGTATCTGACAGACCCCAGGTCTCTCCCCATCACAGGTGTTTGACAGACCCCATCTCTTTTCCCATCACAGATGTGTGACAGACCCCAGCTCTCTCCCCATCACAGGTATCTGAGAGCCCCCATCTTTCTCCGCATCACAGGAGCCTAACAGCCCCCAACTCTCTCCCCATCACAGGTATGTCACAACCCCCATTGTCTCCACATCACAGGGATGTGACAACCACTAGCTGTCTCTGCATCATAGGTATGTGTGAGCCCCCAGCTCTCTCCCCATCACAGGTGTGTGAAAGCCCCCAGCTCTCTACCCATCACAGGTGTGTGAAGCCCCCAGCTATTTCCACATCACAGGTGAGTGATAGCCCCCAGCTCTCTCCCCATCACAGGTTTGTGACAGCCACCAGCTGTCTCCACATCACAAGTATGTTACAGCAACTACCTGACTCGGCATCACACGTATGTGACTAGCCCCAGCACTCTCCCCATCAGAAGTGTTTGACAGTCTCCATCTCTTTCCCCTTCACAAGTGAGTGACAGTCACAAGCTCCCTTCCCATCACAGGTGTGTGACATCTCCCAGCCCCCTCCCCATCCCTGGTGAGTGACAGCCCCCAGCTCTCTCCCAATCACAGCAGTGTGACAGCCCCCAGCTCTCTACCCATCAGAGCTATTTGACATCTCTCAGCTGTCACTGCATCACAGTTGCCTGAGAGCCCCCACGTTTCTCCCCATCACAGGTATGTGACAGCCCCCAACTGTCTCAGCATCACAGGTATGAGGCACTCCCCATCTCTCTCCACATCACAGGTGTGTGACAGCCCTCAGCTCTCTCCCCATCACAGGTGAGTAACGGCCACCGTCTGTCTCCCCATCACATGTATGTGACAGCCCCCAGCTGTCTCCGCATTAAAGGTGCCTGACAACCCCTCAACTCTCTCCCCATCACAACTATGGTTACAGCCGACAGCTGTCTCCACATCACAGGTATGTGACAGCCACCAAGTCTCTCCCCATCGCAGGTATGTGATCGCCCCGAGCTCTCTCCCCGTTATACGTGACAACCCCCAGCTGTCTCCACATCACAGGTATGTGACAACGCAAAGCTCTCTCCCCATCACATTTGTGTGACCGTCACCAGCTGTCTCCATATAACAGGGGTGTGAATGTCCCCCACTCTCTCCCCTTCACAGGTGGGTGACAGACTCCAGCACTAGCCCCATCGAAATTGATTGACAGACACCATCTCTTTCCACATCACAAGTGAGTGACAGCCCCAAGCTCTCTCCGCATCACAGGTGACAGACGGCCCCCAGCTGTCTCCCCATCACAGGTAAGTGACAGCCCCCAGCTCTCTCTGCATCACATGTATGTGAAAGAAACCAGCTGTCTCCGCATCACAGGTATCCTACAGTCCCCATCTCTTTCCCCATCACAGGTGTTTGACAGACCCCAGCTCTCTCCCCGTTTCAGGTGAGTAAGAAATCCCAGCTCTCTCCCCATCACAGGTATCTGAGAGCCCCCATCTGTCCCCGCATCACAGGAGCCTAAGAGCCCCAACTCTCTACCCATCCCAGGTATGTCACAACCACCATTGTCTCCACAGCACAGGGATGTGACAACCACTAGCTATCTCTGTATCATAGGTATGTGTGAGCCCCCAGCTCTCTCCCCATCACAGGAGTGTGACAACACCCAGATGTCTCCACATCACAAGTATGTGACAGCAACTACCTGACTCCGCATTAAAGGTATGGAACTGGCCCCAGCACTCTCCCAATCAGAAGTGTTTGACAGTCCCCATCTCTTTCCCCTTCACAAGTGAGTGACAGCCCCAAGCTCCTTTCCCATCACAGGTGTGTGACATCCCCCAGCTCTCTCCCCATCCCCGGTGAGTGACAGCCCCCAGCTCTCTCCCAATCACAGCAGTGTGACAGTCCACATCTGTATTAGAATTACAAGTAAGTGACAATCCCCATCTCTCTCCCAATCACAGGTGAGTGACAGCCCCCAGCTGTCTACCCATCACAGGTGTGTGAAGCCCCCAGCTCTCTCCTCATCACAGGTGAGTGATAGACCCCAGCTCTCTCCCCATCTCAGGTATGTGAGAGCCCCCAGCTGTCTCCACATCAAAGTATGTGACAGCAACTGCCTGACTCAGCATCACAGGTATGTGACTGGCCCCAGCACTCTCACCATCAGAGGTGTTTGACAGTCCCCATCTCTTTCCCCTT
Organism: Balaenoptera physalus; assembly: GCF_965194825.1. NCBI lineage: Eukaryota > Metazoa > Chordata > Mammalia > Artiodactyla > Balaenopteridae > Balaenoptera > Balaenoptera physalus. Next base: position 67,637 of record NW_028125134.1, read on the forward strand.
CACAGTGAGTGACAGGCCCAAGCTCCCTTCCCATCACAGGTGTGTGACAACCCCAAGCTCTCTCCCCATCACAGGTGTGTGACATCCCCCAATTCTATCCCCTCACCGGTGAGTTACAGCCCCCAGCTCTCTCCCCAACACTGGTATGTGACAGCCCCCAACTGTCTCCATATCTCAGGTGCCGGACAAACCCCACGTCTCTCCCCATCACAGGTAGTGACAGCCCCCACGTCTCTCAACATCACAGGTGTTTGATAGTCCGCATGTCTTTCCCCATCACAGGTGTGTGATCGCCGCCAGCTCTCTCCCCATTACAGGTTAGTGACAACCCCCAGCTCGCTCCCCAGCACAGGTGTGTCAGTCCCCAACTCTCTCTCCATCACAGGGGAGTGACAGTCCCAATCCCTTCCCCTTCACAGGGGTGTGACAGCCCCCAGCTCTCTCCAGATCACAGGTATATGACAGCCCCCAGTTCTCTCCACATTACAGTTGTGTGAAAGCCCCCAGCTGTGTCCGCATCACAGGTGCCTGAAAGCCCCCAACACTCTCCCCATCACAGGGATGTGACAGCCCCCAGTTGTCTCCACATCACAGGTATGTGACAGACACCAGCTCTCTCCCCATCACAGGTGTTTGACAGTCCCCATCTCTCGCGCCATTACAGGTGTGTGACATCCCCCAGCTCTCTCCCCATCACAGGTGTGTGACATACCCCAGCTCTCTCCCCATCACCGGTGAGTTACAGCCCCCAGCTCTCTCCCCACCACTGGTATGTGACAACCCCCGCTGTCTCCGCATTACATGTGCCAGACAAACCCCAAGTCTCTCCACATCACAGGTATGTGAGAGCCCCCAGCTGTCGCCACATCACAGGTATGTGACAACCCCCAGCTGTCTCCGCATCACAGGTGCCTGACAAACCCCAAGTCTCTCCCCATCACAGGTATGTGAGAGACCCCAGCTGTCGCCACATCACAGGTATGTGACAACGCCAAGCTCTCTCCTCATCACAGGTGTGTGACAATCCCCAGCTGTCTCCATATCGCAGTTGCGTGCAAGCCCGCAGCACTCTCCGCTTCACAGGTGGGTGACAGCACCCAGCTCTCGCCCCATCACAGTTGATTGACGGCCCCCATCTCTCTCCCCATCACAAGTGAGTGACAGCCCCCAGCTCTCTCCCCTTCACAGGTGTGTGACCGTCCCCAGCTGTCTCCATATCACAGGTGCGTGAAAGATCCCAGCTCTCTCCCTTTCACAGGTGGGTGACGGCCCCTAGCTATCGCTCCAACACATGTGTGTGACAGCCCCCATCTCTCTCCCCATCACAAGTGAGTGACAGCCCCCAGCTCTCTCCCAATCACAGGTGTGTGACCGTCCCCAGGTGTCTCCATATCACAGGTGAGTGACAATGCCCAGCTCTCTCCCATTCACAGGTGTGTGACAGCCACCAGCTCTCTCCCCAACACAGGTGCGTGACAGCCACCAGCTCTCTCCCCATCACAGGTATCTGAGAGTCCCCATCTGTCTCCGCATCACAAGATCCTAACATCCCCCACATCTCTCCCCATCACAGGTATGTCACAACGTCCATGGTCTCCACATCACAGCTATGTGGCAACCACTAGCTGTCTACTCATCACAGGTATCTGTGAGCCCAACCTCTCTCCCCATCACAGGTGAGTGACAACCCCCAGCTGTCTCCCCATCACAGGTGTGCAACAGACCCCAGCTGTCTCCCCATCACAGGTGAGTGATAGGCCCCAGCTTTCTCCCCATCACAGGTATGTGACAACCCCCAGCTGTCTCCACATCAGAGGTATGTGAAACACACCAGCTGTCTCCGCATCACAGGTATCTGACAGCACCCAGGTCTCTCCCCATCACAGGTGTTTGACAGTCCCCATCTCTTTTCCCATCACAGGTGTGTGAGACACCCCAGCTCTCTCCCCATCACAGGTATCTGAGAGGCCCCATCTTTCTCCGCATCACAGGTGCCTAACAGCCCACAACTCTCTCCCCATCACAGGTATGTCACAACCCCCATTGTCTCCACATCACAGGGATGTGACAACCACTAGCTGTCTCTGCATCATAGGTATGTGTGAGTTCCCAGCTCTCTCCCCATCACAGGTGAGTGACAGCCCCCAGCTCTCTACCCATCACATGTGTGTGAAGCCCCCAGCTATTTCCCATCACAGGTGAGTGATAGCCCCTAGCTCTCTCCCCATCACAGGTCTGTGACAGCCACCAGCTGTCTCCACATCACAAGTATGTGACAACAAGTACCTGACTCCTCATCACAGGTATGTGACTGGCCTCAGCACTCTCCCCATCAGAAGTGTTTGACAGTCACCATCTCTTTCCCCTTCACAAGTGAGTGACAGCCCCAAGCTCCATTCCTATCACAGGTGTGTGACATCCCCCAGCTCTCTCCCCATCCCCGGTGAGTGACAACCCCCAGCTCTCTCCCAATCACAGCAGTGTGACAGTCCACATCTGTCTTAGAATTACAAGTAACTGACAATCCCCATCTCTCTCCCCATCACAGGTGTGTGACAACCACATGCTCTCTCCCCATCACAGGTGTGTGACATCCCCCAGCTCTCTCCGCATCACCGGTGAGTTACAGCTCCCAGCTCTCTCCCCATCACAGGAGAGTGCCAGCCCCCAGCTGTCTACCCATCACAGGTGTGTGAAGCCCCCGGCTCTCTCCCCATCACAGGTGAGTGATAGGCCCCAGCTCTCTCCCCATCACAGGTGTGTGACCGTCCCCAGCTGTCTCCATATCAAAGGTGCGTGAAAGATCCCAGCACTCTCCCTTTCACAGGTGGGTGATGGCCCCTAGCTATCGCTCCAACACATGTATGTGACAGCCCCCTTCTCTCTTCCCATCTCAAGTGAGTGACAGCCCCCAGCTCTCTCCCAATCACAGGTGTGTGACCGTCCCCAGGTGTCTCCATATCACAGGTGAGTGACAATTCCCAGGTCTCTCCCATTCACAAGTGTGTGACAGCCACCAGCTCTCTCCCCATCACAGGTGAGTGACATCCCCTACCTCTCTCCCCATCACAGGTATGTCACAACGCCCATTGTCTCCACATCACAGGTATGTGGCAACCCGTAGCTGTCTACGCATCAGAGGTATGTGTGAGCCCCAGCTCTCTCCCCATCACAGGTGAGTGACAACACCCAGCTGTCTCCCCAGCACAGGTGTGCGACAGACCCCAGCTCTCTCCCCATCACAGGTGAGTGATAGGCCCCAGCTTTCTCCCCATCACAGGTATGTGACAGCCCCCAGCTGATTCCGCATCACAGGAGCCTGACAGCCCCCAACTTTCTCCCCTTCACAGGTATGTGTCAACCCCCAGCTGTCTCCACATCACAGGTATGTGAAACACAGCAGCTGTCTCAGCATCACAGGTATCTGACAGCCCCCAGGTCTCTCCCCATCACAGGTGTTTGACAGTCCCCATCTCTTTTCCCATCACAGGTGTGTGAGAGGTCCCAGCTCTCTCCCCATCACAGGCATCTGAGAGACCTCAACTTTCTCCACATTACAGGAGTCTGACCGCCCCCAACTCTCTCCCCATCACAGGTATGTCACAACCCCCATTGTCTCCACATCACAGGGATGTGACAACCACTAGCTGTCTCTGCATCATAGGTATGTGTGAGCCCCCAGATCTCTCCCCATCACAGGTGTGTGACAGCCCCCAGCTCTCTACCCACCACAAGTGTGTGAAGCCCCCAGCTATTTCCACATCACAGGTGAGTGATAGCCCCCAGCTCTCACCCCATCACAGGTTTCTGACAGTCACCAGCTGTCTCCACATGACAAGTATGTGACAGCAACTACCTGATTCCGCATCACAGGTATGTGACTGGCCCCAGCACTCTCCCCATCAGAAGTGTTTGACAGTCTCCATCTCTTTCCCCTTCACAAGTGAGTGAGAGTCCCAAGATCCCTTACCATCACAGGTGTGTGACATCCCCCAGCTCTCTCCCCAACACAGGTGAGTGCCAGCCCCCAGCTGTCTACCCATGAAAGGTGTGTGAAGCCCCTAGCTCTCTCCCCATCACAGGTGTTTGATATTCCCCGTCTCTCTCCCCATCACAGGTGTGTGACAGCCCCCAGCTCTCTCCCCATCACAGGTATGTGACAGTTTCCAGCTGTCACAGCATCACAGGTATTGGAGAGCCCCCAGCAGTCTCAGCATCACAGGTATGTGACAGTCCCCATCTCTCTCCACATCACAGGTGTGTCACAGCCCTCAGCTCTCTCCCCATCTCAGGTGAGTAACGGCCCCCGGCTGTCTCCACATCACATGTATGTGACAGCCCCCAGCTGTCTCCGCATTAAAGGTGCCTGACAACCCCTCAACTATCTCCCCATCACAAGTATATTACAGCCGACAGCTGTCTCCACATCACAGGTATGTGACAGCCACCGGGTCTCTCCCCATCGCAGGTATGTGATAGACCCCAGCTCACTCCCCTTATACGTATGTGACAGCCCCCAGCTGTCTCCACATCACAGGTATGTGACAACGCAAAGCTCTCTCCCCATCACATTTGTGTGACCGTCCCGAGCTGTCTCCATATCACAGGGGTGTGAATGTCCCCCGCTCTCTCCCCTTCACAGGTGGGTGACAGACCCCAGCTCTACCCCATTAAAATTGATTGACAGACCCCATCTCTTTCCACATCACAACTGAGTGACAGCCCCAAGCTCTCTCCCCATCACAGGTGACAGACGGCCCCCAGCTGTCTCCCCATCACAGGTAAGTGACAGCCCCCAGCTCTATCTGCATCACAGGTATGTGAAAGAAACCAGCTGTCTCCGCATCACAGGTATCTGACAGTCCCCATCTCTTTCCCCATCATAGGTGTTTGACAGACCCGAGCTATCTCCCCATTTCAGGTGAGTAAGAAATCCCAGCTCTCTCCCCATCACAGGTATCTGAGAGCCCCCATCTGTACCCGCATCACAGGAGCCTAATAGCCCCCATCTCTCTACCCATCACAGGTATGTCACAACCGCCATTGTCTCCACAGCACAGGGATGTGACAACCACTAGCTGTCTCTGTATCATAGGTATGTGTGAGCCCCCAGCTCTCTGCCCATCACAGGTGTGTGACAACACCCAGCTGTCTCCACATCACAAGTATGTGACAGTAACTACTTGACTCCGCACTAAAGGTATGGAACTGGCCCCAGCACTCTCCCCATCAGAAGTGTTTGACAGTCCCCATCTCTTTCCCCTTAACAAGTGAGTGACAGCCCCAAGCTCCTTTCCCATCACAGGTGTGTGACATCCCCCAGCTCTCTCCCCATCCCCGGTGAGTGACAGCCCCCAGCTCTCTCCGAATCACAGCAGTGTGACAGTCCACATCTGTCTTAGAATTACAAGTAAGTGACAATCCCCATCTCTCTCCCCATCACAGGTGTGTGACAACGCCAAGCTCTCTCCCCATTAAAGGTGTGTGACAACCCCCAGCTCTCTCCCCATTACAGGTGACTGACAGCCCCCAGCTCGCTCCCCAGCACAGGTGTGTCAGTCCCCAACTCTCTCCCCATCACAGGGGAGTGACTGTCCCAATCCCTTCCCCTTCACAGGTATGTGACAACGCCAAGCTCTCTCCTCATCACAGATGTGTGACCATCCCCAGCTGTCTCCATATCGCAGGTGCGTGAAAGCCCGCAGCACTTTCCGCTTCACAGGTGGGTGATAGCACCCAGCTCTCGCCCCATCACAGTTGATTGACAGTCCCCATCTCTCTCCCCATCACAAGTGAGTGACAGCCCCCAGCTCTCTCCCAATCACAGGTGTGTGACCGTCCCCAGGTGTCTCCATATCACAGGTGAGTGACAATTCCTAGGTGTCTCCCATTCACAGGTGTGTGACAGCCACCAGCTCTCTCCCGATCACAGGTGAGTGACAGCCCCCAGATCTCTCCCCATCACAGGTATCTGAGAGCCCCCATCTGTCTACGCATCACAGGAGCCTAACATCCCCCATCTCTCTCGCCATCTCAGGTATGACACAGTGCCCATTGTCTCAACATCACAGGTATGTGGCAACCCGTAGCTGTCTACGCATCACAGGTATGTGTGAGCCCCAGCTCTCTCCCCATCACAGGTGAGTGACAACACCCAGCTGTCTCCCCAGCACAGGTGAGTGATAGGCCCCAGCTTTCTCCCCATCACAGGTATGTGACAGCCCCCAGCTGATTCTGCATCACAGGAGCCTGACAGCCCCCAACTTTCTCCCCTTCACAGGTATGTGTCAACCCCCAGCTGTCTCCACATCACAGGTATGTGAAACACACCAGCTGTCTCCGCATCACAGGTATCTGACAGCCCCCAGGTCTCTCCCCATCACAGGTGTTTGACAGTCCCCATCTCCTTTCCCATCACAGGTGTGTGACAGATGCCAGCTCTCTCCCCATCACAGGCATCTGAGAGACCCCAACTTTCTCCACATTACAGGAGTCTAACAGCCCCCAACTCTCTCCCCATCACAGGTATGTCACAACCCCCATTGTCTCCACATCACAGGGATGTGACAACCACTAGCTGTCTCTGCATCATAGGTATGTGTGAGCCCCCAGATCTCTCCCCATCACAGGTGTGTGACAGCCCCCAGCTCTCTCCCCATCCCTGGTGAGTGACAGCCCCCAGCTCTCTCCCAATCACAGCAGTGTGACAGCCACCAGCTGTCTTAGCATTACAAGTAGGTGACAATCCCCATCTCTCTCTCCCCATCACAGGTGTGTGACATCCCCCAGCTCTCTCCAAATCACAGGTGTGTGATATCCCCCAGCTCTCTCCCCATCACCGGTGAGTTACAGCCACCAGCTCTCTCCCCACCACTGGTATGTGACAACCCCCAGCTGTCTCCGCATCACAGGTGCCTGACAAACCCCAAGTCTCTCCCATTCACAGGTATGTGAGAGCCCCCAGCTGTCGCCACATCACAGATATGTGACAACGCCAAGCTCTCTCCTCATCACAGGAGTGACCATCACCATCTGTCTCCGTGTCGCAGGTGCGTGAAAGCCCCCAGCTCTTTCCGCTTCACAGGTGGGTGACAGCCGCCAGCTCTCACCCCATCACAGTTGATTGACAGCCCCCATCTCTCTCCCCATCGCAAGTGAGTGACAGCCCCCAGCTCTCTCCCCATCACAGGTGTGTGACCGTCCCCACCTGTCTCCATATCAGAGGTGCGTGACAGATCCCAGCTCTCTCCCTTTCACAGGTGGGTGACGGCCCCTAGCTATCTCTCCAACACATGTATGTGACAGCCCCCATATCTCTCCCCATCACAAGTGAGTGACAGCCCCCAGCTTTCTCCCAATCACAGGTGTGTGATCATCCCCAGGTGTCTCCATATCACAGGTGAGTGACAATGCCCAGCTCTCTCCCATTCACAGGTGTGTGACAGCCACCAGCTCTCTCCCCATCACAGGTGAGTGACAGCCCCCAGCTGTCTACCCATCACAGGTGTGTGAAGCCCCCAGCTCTTTCCCCATCACAGGTGAGTGATAGGCCCCAGGTCTCTCCCCATCACAGGTGTTTGATATTCCCCATCTCTCTCCCCATCACAGGTGTGAGACAGACCCCAGCTCTCTCCCCATCACATGTATGTGACAGTTCCCAGCTGTAACAGCATCACAGGTATTTAACAGGCCCCAGCTGTCTCAGCATCACAGGTATGTGAGAGTCCCCATCTCTCTCCCCATCACAGGTGTGTTACAACCCCCAGCTCTCTCCCCATCACAGGTGAGTGTCGGTGCCCAGCTGTCTCCCCATCATATGTATGTGATAGCCCCAGCTGTCTCCGCATCAAAGGTGCCTGACAGCCCCCAACTATCTCTGCATCACCTGTATCTTAACGCCCCCAGCTGTCGGCACATCACAGGTGTGTGACCGTCCCCAGTTGTCTCCATATCACAGGTGCTTGAATGCCCCCAGCTCTCTCCCCTTCACATGTGGGTGACAGCCCCAAGCTCTCTCCTGATCACAGGTGAGTGACAGCCCCCAGCTCTCTCCGCATCACAGGTATGTGACAGCCCCCACCTGTGTCTACATCACAGGTATGTGACAGGCCCCCGCTCTCTCCCCATCACAGGTGTTTGACATTCTTCATCTCTCTCCCCATCACAGGTGTGTGACAGCCCTCAGCTCTCTACCCATCAGAGCTATTTGACATTCCCCAACTGTCACTGCATCACAGTTGCCTGACAGCCCCCAGCTCTCTCCCCATCACAGGTATGTGGCAGTCCCCATCTCTCTCCACATCACAGGTGTGTCACAGCCCTCAGCTCTCTCCCCATCTCAGGTGAGTAACGGCCCCCGGCTGTCTCCCCATCACATGTATGTGACATCCCCCAGCTGTCTCCGCATTAAAGGTGCCTGACAAACCCCTCAACTCTCTCCCCATCACAAGTATGTTACAGCCGACAGCTGTCTCCACATCACAGGTATGTGACAGCCACCAGGTCTCTCCCCATCGCAGGTATGTGATAGCTCCCATCTCTCTCCCCGTTATACGTATGTGACAGCCCCCATCTGTCTCCACATCACAGGTATGTGACAACGCAAAGCTCTCTCCCCATCATATTTGTGTGACCGTACCCAGCTGTGTCCATATCACAGGGGTGTGAAAGTCCCCCGCTCTCTCCCCTTCACAGGTGGGTGATAGACCCCCGCTCTAGCCCCATCAAAATTGATTGACAGACCCCATCTCTTTTCACATCACAAGTGAGTGACCGCCCCAAGCTCTCTCCCCATCACAGGTGAGTGAAGGCCCCCTGCTGTTCTCCCATCACAGGTGTTTGACAGAACCCAGCACTCTCCCCATCACAGTTGAGTGACATCGCCAAGCTCTCTACCCATCACAGGTGTGTGACAGCCCGCAGCTCTCTCCCCATCTCTGGTGAGTGATAGCTCCCAGCTCTCTCCCCATCACAGGTTTGTGACAGCCCCAAGCTGTCTCCGCATCACAGGTTCCTGACAAGCCCCAACCCTCTCCCCATCACAGGTATGTGACAGCCACCAGATATCTCCACATCACAGGTATGTGACAATGCCTAGCTCTCTCCCCGTCACAGGTGTGTGACCGTCCCCAGCTGTCTCCGTATCACAGTTGCTTGAAGCCCCCAGCTCTCTCCGCTTAACCAGTGGGGGACAGCCCCCTGGTCTCGCCCCATCACATGTATGGGAAAGACCCCATCTCTCTCCCCATCACAGGTGTGTCAAGCCTCCAGGTCTCTCCCCATCACAGGTGAGTGACAACCTCCAACTCTCTCCCCATCACAGGTATGTCACAGCCCCCAGCAGTCTCCCGGTTATAGGTATGTGATAGACCACAGCTGTCTCCATATCACAGGTATGTGACAACCCCAAGCTCTCTCCCCATCTTAGGTGTTTGACAGTCCCCATCTCTCTCCCCATCACAGGTTTGTGACAGCCCCCAGCTGTCTCCACATCACAGGTATGAGACAGCCCCCAGCTGTCTCCACATCACAAGTATGTGATAGTCCCCATCTCTCTACCCATCACAAGTATGTGACAGACCCCAGCTGTCTCCACATCACAGGTATGTGACAGACACCAGGTGTCTCCGCATCACAGTTATGTCACAGCCCCCAGCTCTCTCCCCATCGCAGGTGTTTGACAGTCCCCATCTCTCTCCCCATCACAGGTGTGTGGAAGGCCCCAGCTCTCTCATCTTCAGATCTGTTTGACAGTACCCATCTCTCTCCCCATCACAGGAGAGTAACCGCCCCCAGCTCTCTCCCTATCACACGTGTGTGACAGCCCCCAGCTGTCTCCGCATCACAGGTATGTGACAGCAACTAGCTCTCTCCTTATCCCAGGTATGTGACAGCCGCCAGTTCTCTCCCCATCACAGGTGTTTGACAGTCCCCATCTCTCTCCCCATCACAGGTGTGTGACAGAACCCAGCACTCTCCCCATCACTGGTGAGTAACATCCCCAAGCTCTCTCTCAATCACAGGTGAGTAACAACCCCAAGCTCTTCCCCCATCACAGGAATGTAACAGCCCCCAGCTGTCTCTGCATCACAGGTGCCTGAGAGCCCCCAACTCTATCCCCATCACATGTATGTGACAGCCCCCAGCTGTCTCCACATCCCAGGTATGTGACAGCCGCCATCTCTCTCCCATCACAGGTGTTTCACAGTCCCCCACTCTCTCCATCACAGGTGAGTGACAGCCCCAAGCTTTCTCCCCATCACAGGTGAGTGACACCCCCCAGCTCTCTCCCCATCATAAGTAGTTGACAGACCCCAGGTGTCACCGCATCACAGTTCCCTGGCAGACCCCAAGTCTCTCCCAATCTCAGGTGTGTGACTGACCCCAGGTCTCTCCCCATCACAGGTGATTGACATACCCCAACTTTCTTCCCATCTCAGGTAATTAATAGCCCTCAGCTCTCTCCCCATGACAAGTATGTGACAGCGCCCAGCTGTAACACCATCACGGGTATGTGACCGTCCCGATCTCTCTCCCCATCACAGGCGTGTGACAGCCAGAAGCTGTCTCCCCATCACAGGTGAGTGACGGCACTCAGCTCTCTCCCAATTACAGGTATATGATATCCCCCAGCAGGGTCCACATCACAGGTGTGTGACAACGCCAAGCTCTCTCCCCATCAAAGGTATGTGACAGCCCTCAGGTGTCTCCACTTCACAGGTATGTGAAAACGCCCAGCTCTCTCCCCTTCACATGTGGGTGCCAGCCCACAGCTCTCTCCCCATTAGACATGTTTGACAGTCCCCGTCTCTCTCCCCATCAGAAGTGTGTGACAGCCCCCAGGTCTATCCCCCTCACAGGTGAGTGACAGCGCCCAGCTCTCTCCCAATCCCAGGTATGTGACAGACCCCAGCTGTCTCCCCATCACAGGTATGTGACAGCCACTAGGAGTCTCTGCATCCCAGGTATGTGAGAGCCGCCACCTCTCTCCTCATCACAGGTGTTTGACAGTCCCCATCTCTCTCCCCATCACAGGTGTGTTACAGAAGCCAGCACTCTCCACAACACAGGTGAGTAACATCCCTAATCTCTCACCAGATCACAGGTGTGTGACAGCTCCCAGCTCTATCCCCATCACAGGTGAGTGACAGCTCCCAGCTCTCTCCCCATCACAGGTATGTGACAGCCGCCAGCTCTCTAGCCGTCACAGGTGAGTGACAGCCCACAACTGTCTACCCATCACAGGTGAGTGACAGCCCCCAACTCTCTCCACATCACAAGTATGTGACAGTAATTAGCTGTCTCCGCATCACAGGTATATGTGAGGCCCCAGCTCTATCCCCATCAGAAGTGTTTGACAGATCCCATCTCTTTTGCCATCACAGGTGAGTGACAGCCCCAAGCTCTTTCCCCATCAAAAGTGTGTGACATCCCCCAGCTCTCTCCGCATCACAGGTGAGTGACAGCCCCCAACTCTCTCCCCATCACAGCTATGTGACAACCCACAGCTGTCTGGACATCACAGGTATGTGATAGCCACGAGCGGTCTCCGCATCACAGGTATTTGACAGCCCCCACCACTCTTCCAATCTCCGGTGTTTGACAGTCCCCATCTCTCTCCCCATCACAGGTGTGTGACTGAACCCAGCACTCTCCCCATCACAGGTTTGTGACAGCCCCCAGCTGTCTTAGCATTACAAGTGTATGACAATCTCCATCTCCCTCCCCTTCACAGGTGTGTGACAGAACCCAGCACTATCCCCATCAAAGGTGAGGGACATCCCCAAGCTCTCTCCCTATCACAGGTGTGTGATAGCCCCCAGCTCTCTCCCCATCACAGGTGAGTGACAGACCCCAACACTCTTCCCATCCCAGGTATGTGACAGCCCCCAACTGTCTCCCCAACACAGGTTTGTGACAGCCTCTAGCTGTCTCCGCACCCCAGGTATGTGACAGACGGCTGCTCTCTCCCCATCACAGGTGTCTGACAGTCCCCATCTCTCTCCCCATCACAGGTACCTGACAAAACCCAGCACTCTCCCCATCACAAGTGATTGACATCCCCAAGCTCTCTCCTCATCACAGGTGTGTGACAGCCCCCAACTCTCTCTCCATCACAAGTGAGTGACAGCCCCCAGCTCTCTCCGCATCAAAGGTGTGTGACAGCCCCCAGCTCTGTCCCCATCACTGGTGACTGACAGCCCCCAGCTCTCTCCCCATCACAGGTATGTGACAGGCGCCAGCTGTCTCCGCATCACAGGGGCCTAACAGCCCCCAACTCTCTCCCCATCCCATGTATGTTACAGCCCCCAACTCTCTCGCCATCACAAGTGTGTGAATGCCCCCAGCTCCCTCCCCATCACACGTGAGTGACAGCCCCCAGCTCTCTCCCCGTTACAAGTATGTGACAGCCCCCAGCAGTCTCCGCCTCACAGATGCCTGAGAGCCCCCAACTCTCTCCCAATCACAGTTATGTGACAGCCCCAGGCTGTCTCCACATCACAAGTATGTGACAGCAACTAGCTGACTCCGCATCACAGGTATGTGACTGGCCCCAGCACTCTCACCATCAGAAGTGTGTGACACACCCCATCTTTTTCCCCATTACAGGTGAGTGACAGACCCAAGCTCTCTCCCCATTGCAGGTGTGTGACATCCCCCAGTTCTCTCCCCATCACAGGTGAGGGACAGCTCCCAGCTCTCTCCCCATCACAGGTATGTGAGAGCCCCCAGCTGTCTCCACATCACAGGTATGTTACAGCCCCCAGCTGTCTCCACATCACAGGTATGTTACAGCCCCCAGTTGTCTCCACATCACAGGTATGTGACAGGCCCCAACTGTGTCCACATCACAGGTATGTGACAGCCCCCAACTCTCACCCCATCCCAGGTGAGTGACAGCCCCAGGATCTCTCCACATCACAGGTGAGTGACAGCCCCCAGCTCTCTCCCCATCACAGGTGCGTGACATCCCCCAACTGTCTATCCATCACAGGTATGTTCCTGCCCCCAGCTGTCTCGGCATCAAAGGTATTTGACAGTCCCCATCTCTCTCCCCATCATAGATGTGTGACAGACCAAAGCTCTCTCCCCATTACAAGTGTGAGACATCCCCGAGCTCTCTCCCCAGCACAGGTGAGTGACAGCCCCCAACTGTCTCCGCATCACAGGTGCCTGAAATCCCCAAGTCTATCCCCATCACAGTTATGTGACAGCCCCCAGCTGTCTCCATGTCACAGGTATGTGATAGCCACCAGCGTTCTCTGAATCACAGGTATTTGATAGCCACCACCTCTCTTCCCATCACTGGTGTTTGACAGTCCCCATCTCTCTCCCCATCACAGGTGAGTGACAGCCCCCAGCTTTCTCCACATCACAAGTGTGTGAGGGCCCCCATGTGTCTCAGCATTACAATTATGTGACAATCCCAATCTCTCTCCCTATCACAGGTGTTTGACAGCCCCCAGCTCTCTCCCCATTACAGGCATGTGAGAGACCCTAGCTGTCTCCGCATAACAGGTGCCTGACAGCCCCCAACTCTCTCCCCATCCCAGGTATATGACAGACCCCAGCTGTCTCCCCATCGCAGGTATGTGACCGCCACTAGGTGCCTCCACATCCCGGGTATGTGACAGCCGCCAGCTCTCTCCCCATCACATGTGTTTGACAGTCCCCATCTCTCTCCCCATCACAGGTGTGTGACAGAACCCAGCACTCTCCCCATCACAGGTGAGTGACATCCCCTATCTCTCACCCAATCACAGGTGTGTGACACACCCAGCTCTCTCCCTATTAGACATGTTTGACAGTACCCATCTGTCTCCCCATCAGAGGTGTGTGACAGTCCCCAGGTCTATCCCCATCACAGGTGAGTGACAGCGCCCAGCTCTCTCCCCATCCCAGGTATGTGACAGACCGCAGCTGTCTCCCCATCACAGGTATGTGACAGCCACTAGGAGTCTCTGCATCCCAGGTATGTGACAGCCGCCACCTCTCTCCTCATCACAAGTGTTTGACAATCCCCATCTCTCTCCCCATCACAGGTGTGTGACAGAAGCCAGCATTCTCCCCAACACAGGTGAGTAACATCCCTAATTTCTCACCCGATCACAGGTGTGTGACAGCTCCCAGCTCTCTCCCCATCACAGGTGAGTGAAAACCCCCAGATCTCTCCCCATCACAGGTATGTGGCAGCCCCCTGATGTCTGCACATCACAAGTATGTGACACCACCAGCTGTCTCAGCATCACAGGTGCCTCATAGCCCCCAACACCCTCCCCATCAGAGGTATGTGACAGCCCCAAAGTCTCCCCCCATCAGAGGTGTTTGACAGTCACCATCTCTTTCCCCATTACAGGTGTGGTACACCCCCCAGCTCTCTCCCCATTACAGGTGAGTGACAGTCCCCAGCTCTCTCCCCATCACAGGTGTGTGACTGTCCCCAGCTCTCTCCCCATCACAGGGGAGTGACAGCCTCCCAGCTCTCTCCCCACCACTGGTATGTGAGAGACCCCAGCTGTCTCCGCATCACAGGTGCCTGACAGCCCCCAACTGTCTCCCCATCACAGGTATGTGACAGCCCCCAGTTGTCTCCACATCACACGTGTGTGACCGTCCCAATGTCTCTCCCCATCACAGGTGTTTGACATTCCCCATCTATCTCCCCATCACAGTTGTGTGAAAGTACCCAGCTCTCTCCCCATCACAGGTATGTAACAGCCTCCATCTCTCTCCCCATCACAGGTGAGTGACAGCCTCCAGGTCTCTCACCATCACTGGTTCGTGACAGCCCCCTACACTTCCCCCATCACAATTATGTGACAGCCCCCAGCTGTCTCAGCATCACAGGTATGTGAGAGACCCCAGCTCTCTCCCCATTACAGGTATATGATAGCCCCCAGCTTTCACCGCATCACCGTTGTCTGACAGCCCCCAAGCCCCTCCCCATCACAGGTGTCTGACAGCCCCCAGCACTCTCCCCATCACAGGTGTGTGACAGCCCCCATCTTTCTTCCCATCACAGGTGAGTAAAAGCCCCCAGCTCTCTCCCCATCACAGGTATGTTACAGCCGCCACTCTTCTCCACATCACAGGTATGTGACAACCACCAGCTCTCTCCCCATCATAGGTGTTTGACAGTCCCAATCTCTCTCCCCGTCATCGGTGTGTGACCGTCCCCATCTCTCTCCCCATCACAGGTGTTTGACAGTCCCCATCTCTCTCCCCATCACAGGTGTGTGAAAGTACCCAGCTCTCTCCCCATCACAGGTATGTAACAGCCTCCATTGCTCTCTCCCCATCACAGGTGTGTGACAGCACCCACCTATCTCCCCATCACAGGTGAGTCACAGCCCCCAGCTCTCTCCCCATCACAGGTGAGTGACAGCACCTAGCTCTCTCCCCATCACTGGTACGTGACAGCCCACAGCTGTCTCCGCATCACAGGTGCGTGATAGCCCCCAGCTCTCTCCCCATCACAGGTTTGTGACACCCCCAGCTGTCTCCACATTATAGGTATATAACAGCCACCAGCTGTCTCCACATCACAGGTATGTGACAATCCCAAGCTCTCTCCCCATCACAGGTGTGTGACCGTCCCCAGCTGTCTCCATATCACAGTTGCATGACAGCCCGCTGCCCTCTCCCCTTCACAGGTCGGTGACTGCCCCCACCTCTCTCTCCATCACAGGTATGTGATAGCCCGCATCTCTCTCCCCATCACTGGTATGTGACAACCCCCAGCTGTCTCTACATCACAGGTGTGTTACAGCCCTAAGCTCTCTCCCCATCACCGGTGTGTGACACTCCCCAGCTGTCTCCATATCACAGGTGCGTGACATCCCCCAGCTCTCTCGCCATCACAGGTGAGTCACTGCCCCCAGCTGTCTCCTCATCACAGGTATGTGACAGCCCCCAGGTCTCTCCCCATCACAGGTATGTGTCAGCCCCCTGCTGTCTCCACACCACAGGTGCCTGACAGCCCCCAACTCTCTCCCCTTCACAGGTATGTGACAGCCCCCAGCCGTCTTCCCATGACAGGGCTGTGACAGCCCCCAGCTCTCTCCCTATCACAGGTGTGTGACAGACCCCCTTCTCTTCTGGCCACCCCTCCCCCATTTGACCACAGCCTCCTCCTTCCCGATGCCCCACAATATCCTCACATCTACTCAGTTTACCCTGACACCCAAACTTCCCCAATGTAAGGCATATTCACAGCCAAGCCTTGTTCTCGAGAACAGAGGGTTCGCTGGGCTGCTAAGCTCCGTGATCTTCTACAGAATATATCTTCCATGGATTCAGTCTCTACATGGCTTTGTGTCCTTGATCCTGTCACTAGATCCCTTAGGATCTCAGACCGCTGACCTACAAAACTAGACCAGACCCAATGCCCTCTAAAGCGCCTTCTATTTCTGAGACCATGATTCTATGTGTTTTCTCCACAGTAGTCTCCCCCGGTCCTCTCTGTGACCCTTTTGTGTACCGTGTGAAGGTTCAGGGTCATACAGGTGTTCTGTTGTTCCTCCCTCTGCATCTTCAGGTGAGGCCACACACCTGTGTCTTAGCGACACCTCCCCCGAAAGGTTTCCCTGTACTTGTCCTCTCCTAAATGAAAGTCATGAATGAATCACCAATCCCCAAATTCCCTGGCAAATGCCTGTGCTATCAGACAGAGCCTGTGAAAACAGCCTAAATCAAGCCTGTCCTTTGCAGAAGAGTTTTCCGACTTAACCATGCAGATTGCGGAAATGAGCAAGAATCTTCAGGAAGTGGAGAAGACCAGGAAGCAAGTGCAGCAAGAAAAGTCAGACGTTCAGGCTGCCCTGGAAGAGGTGGAGGCACGTGTCTGGAATGTGAAGGAGGGCGGGGCCCTGAGGAAGGGGACTAGACCACCCCCAGGGGCCCTTCCTGCAGTAGGCTCTGTGTCTCCAATGGGAAGAATCCAGCCCCACCCCCGCCCTGGGCTGGGACCAGCTGCTCTCTGCTGCCTCGCCTCATGGGTGTTCTCTAGTCCATCGTATTTCTCCTATTGAATAAATAAACTTGTTCATTATGTCCTCAACGTCTTCCTCTCAGAAAGCAAGAACTCAATCACCAAACATCCTGAGAGCCAGCTCAGAATCCCTTAGTTTTAACAGAGAGTTATACACGGTCATCTTTGGCTGCTGGGAATTCTGTGTGGTCCAAAGAGTGCAGGATCCTGATGCTATCACCAGCTGTGGCCAGAGAGGGGCGGATGCTTAAGAGGGTCTAGGGAAATTTGCCCTATGCAGGATAACAGGAGAGCAATTCCTCTGTCTTTCTCTGTCTTTTTTGAGAAGAGGTTGGCTCCTGATTTATGGTCACTATTTAAAAAGACACAGTAATCAAAATTTTTACTAATTGAAAACGATGCTCTGTCCTCCTCAAGACATAAGATTGTTAACAACAAAGCTTCAGTTCTAGTTTCATTACCAGTAAGAATTTGGGAGCAAACTCTTTGACCTTCTTGAGTACTGTTCTATTTATTTGTAAAATGAGCCTAATAATACCCTTTTTATCATAATGGGGATGAAAAACCTCATTCAAGAAGGTGGCTGCCCCCGGCAATCCCAATCACTCCTTTACTTTTATCAGGGTTCCTTGAAGCATGAAGAGGGCAAGATTTTGCGTGTCCAGCTAGAGTTGAACCAGCTGAAATGTGAGCTTGACCACAAGATCATTGAGAAGGAAGAAGAAATCGAGAAGCTGAAAAGAAACAGCGGGCAGCAAAGGCCATGCAGAGTGTGCTGGATGCTGAGATCCGGAGCCGGAATGTTGCTCTGAGGCTGAAGAAGAAGATGGAGAGAGACCTCAGTGAGATGGAGATTCAGCTGGGCCACTCCAACCGCCAGATGGCAGAGACCCAGAAACACCTGTGCTCAGTCCAGAGCCAGCTCAAGGTGAGTGCACGGCCCCTGGAGGACCTGGCGGGACCTCAGCCTGCCCTGGGCTCCGGTCTCACCCCTGGTTTCTCGTGAAGGACTCCCAGCTGCATCTGGATGACGCCCTGAGGAGCAACGAGGACCTCAAGGAGCAGCTGGCCCTCGTGGAGCGCAGGAATGGCCTCTTGCTGGAGGAGCTGGAGGAGAGGAAGGTGGCCCTGGCGCGGACGGAGCGCACCCACAAGCTGGCGGAGCACGAGCTGCTGGAGGCCAGCGACCGCATGCAGCTCCTTCACCCCCACGTGTGTCCGTCCTCACTCCACTCTGGGTCCACCCTGGACCCAGGCAGGACCCAGGCTTGATGGAGAGGAGTTCCCACCACTCCTTCCAGGCTAGTGGTCAAGACAAACTTTCATTAGGCCTAGTTCTCGGAATAACTTGGTCTCTAGATGGACAGATTGCTGAGCTTTCTTTTATCTGAAGATAAAAGATCATGGGGAAATCAGAGCAAGGCATGACAAATTATTGCATAAAAGGGCTGGAAAAGGCTTCACAGAGGCGGTAACATTTAAGCTGCATGCTTAGAAAATTAGGATTGTCTTTTGAAATAATTACTTTTAGGAAAGTTAAAGAATTTCTTGTTTCATTTCTTATTTTTTTGGACCACACCACATGGCATAAGGGATCTTAGTTCCCCAACCAGGGATCGAACCCGCACCCTGCGTGGTGGAAACACAAAGCCCTAATCACTGGACCGCCAGGGAATTCCCCCAAAATTCCTTGCTTTAAAAACTATTTTTTTGAATTAGCCAAAAAACTAGAAAAATACCAACCATATTGTTAGCATTTTTGGGATCTCCTATTCTAGGCTCTTGTTTCTATACATAAATATGCTATTTTTTGTAAACGTGATCAATCCTTTTGCAACTTTTTTTCATTTAACAACGTGTTGTGAACATATTTCTATATTTTAAAATAGTTTTCTATGATACAGTTTTTTAATGGCAGAAAAGCAGTCCATTTTAGTTATGTATTATGGCACATTTATTTAAGCAGTCTTCTACGGTTGGATATTTTTAGACTGTTCCCAATAAAAATTTTTATGATTAGAAGATTGTATGACTAACTTCTTCATAACTAAATTTTCACATATATCCATGATTACTATTTCCTTAATATTCCTAAAAGTAAGTAAATTCCTGGAAGTATATATTCATGGTCAAAACAGCAAAGACATTTATGATATGTTGTAAATTGGTCTTTAACAAAGTTGTCCCAATTTTTACTCCCATGGGGAAAATAAGTGAGAGTGCTTAGCTATTATTTTTTTTAATCTTCACCGATTTTATGGTTGGAAATGCCTCATTTTAAAAATTCTTATTTCTTTGATTACTAATGAGGTGGAACATTTTTGTCGTATTTGTTGGCTATTTGTATTTCTTCTGGTGTGTCTTAGCTATTTGTACTTTTGCCCTTTTTTCTTAATGATTTGTCTTTTTTACATATTAAGGAAGGAAATATTTCTTCAGTAATGCACATTGCAAATGTTTTCTCGTTTGTCATCAACCTAACAACTCTGTACAATGTTTTGATCATGAGAATTATTTTTCATTTCACATAGTTATGTCAACCATTTCCTTGTTCCAGCACCTTTATCTAAATAATTTATCCTTCCTCAAATATTTGAATGTCCACATTTATCATTTACTCACTTCTTTTATGTACAATTCTCGGGCCTGTTTTGGGATATCTGTCCTATCAAAAATGAAAGTCTTTTTAATTTTTTTTCACCTGTGTGAAAAATAAGAAATGGAACGTTCTCGAGCTTGACTTCTTTCCCCACCCAATCCTCTCCCTTCCAATCGTTGTAAGTGTCCAAATGTAGCCCGAACCTCTTATCTAATTTTTCTTGTAGAACACGTGCCTGATAAATACCAAGAAAAAACTGGGAGCTGACATAGCCCAATGCCAGGCAGAGGTGGAGAAGTCTATCCAGGAGTCCAAAAATGCAGAGGAGAAGGCCAAGAAGGCCGTCACGGATGTGCACTCCATTCTTTCTTATCAGAGATGCTATCTGGAGATAAGAAAGGGGTTTCTACGCCGCCCCTTTGGGACCTGCAAGTAGGTTTCCTCTCCTCACCCCTGCATTCAGTCAGTGGTGGCTTCCCAGAGAGACGGAAGGAGACGGAGCCTCAGCAGAGGCAAAGTGGGAGGGGAACCATGCAGCATCAGTGGTGGCTGCGGGAAGGAGGAAAGCATCAGCGTGCCTAGTACCAGCCTCACAGCACCCTCCGTGTGCCCACATAGGAGGGGTGGGTGGCCCACTGATGCCTCTTGTGAACTTAACCAGGAGGCCATGATGGCCGAGGTGCTGACAGAGAAGGAGCAGGACACCAGCGCCCACCTGGAACGGATGAAGAAGCACCTGGAGCAGACGGTGAAGGACCTGCAGCACCGCCTCGACGAGGCTGAGCAGCTGGCCTTGAAGGGCGGCAAGAAGCACATCCAGAAGCTGGAGGCCAGGGTGGGTCTCTCAATCTCTCTGAATCCAGGAAGTGAAAACGGCACTCCCCGATCCTTCTCTCTTCTTGTATATTGACTCCCATCCTTATCCTGTGGCTGGGGACAGCCACCCAATATCGTCAGTAGGTCCTGAGTTAATTAACATCCCCCAAGACTGACTATATAAGTATCTTTCTTGATTGTAGGTACGTGAGCTTGAAGGAGAGGTAGGTTGAAAGTGAGCAGAAACGTAATGCTGAGGCTGTTAAAGGTTTGCGGAAACACGAGAGAAGAGTAAAGGAACTCACCTACCAGGTAAGGGGAAGAGCTTTCTAGAATATCCAGACTTCCTGCACAAAGGGAAATTGAAAACCTGGTGACTATGTGGTACTCACAAATAGCTACATGTTAACTTGATATACATAAGGGGCAAATGACACAATCACCTATCACAGACCCTTTCCTAAGCTAGGAAAATCAGGAAGGCCTTTAGAAAATCGTGTAAGTGAGGAAAGAATACAGGTTTCAAAGACAGATAAACTGGTATTAGTCCTAGTTTGGCCTCTTACTTTTTAAACTCGGATAGGTTACCTAACACTCTCAACCTTAATTCATCACCTGTAAAATAGAATAAAAACATCTACTCACCAGAGTAGGGAGGTAAGGATTAGAGACGTGTATAACTCTCCAATATAGTGCCTGCACACAGTGGACATTAAACAAGAGTGGCTACTGTTAATACTATGAAGGAAGCCTCAGAGTGGACCACATTTACCCCAGGCCCACCTGCCATCATATCAAAGTGATTTACTTCACCACCTGTAGTGGGTTGATTTTGTTGGATTCAATGCAGACCATTTTTTTCAAACTTCCAGACTGAGGAAGACCACAAGAATGTTCTCAGGCTGCAAGACCTGGTAGATAAATTACAGGCAAAGGTGAAATCATACAAGAGACAAGCTGAGGAGGCTGTAAGTATCTTTAAGCCCTTGAGGGAAGAAGAAAACTTCGTTGGGGGTAGAAAGTATATTAAGAGAATGTGTTAATGAGAAAGAAAGAGACCAAGTAAGAATATGTCATTCTTATTTTAAGAGAGATGATATAAATATGAATTTACCCCCAAATCCTAATTATAGAATAAGACCTCAAGACGAGATATTTTTATTATTAAGCAATTTGTAGGGGTTGGGGGAAAAAAAGAAAATTCCAAATAACCCACCTTACTTGATAGCTGCAAAGAATATCCAGCAGAAAATCTAACACCATGATAAATATAACTCTCCCTCTAGAAATGCACAAAATCAATTGTTCCCAAAAGCCAAACAGAAATCTTTTACCCCAGCTGACTCCTTCCCTCACTACCACTGTCATCAGCAGGGACTTATCCCTGCACATTCGCTGTAGCAAATTAGGATGTGTTGGAAGGTTCTCCAGCTTCACTTTTCCTGGTTGTTCCCCACTCTTCCAGACACAGTGGAGTGGGAAAGAGGTAAGAAAAGGGAACACGAAAGGGAGAGGCACGAATGGTAGTAAGTCCAACCAACAAAGGGCATACTTTCTTCCTATCCCCATCCCCCCACCCGCAGCGTCTCTGTATACCAGAGTCAAAATATATGGCAAAAACATTTCAACTGGGATTTTCCCGAAGTTAGAACTTGACCTTATATTTATTGTCTAACCTCTGTGAGCGAGCGCACATGGGTCTCTTCCTCCTTTCCACTCAGTCCATACATCGTAAATAGACTTCACGTATACATGGGTTTGACATAATGAGCTCGTCTCTTCCATTTCAAAACTATTTCTTCTTTCATTCTTTAGAATAAAAAATGTAATTGAAGTTACAACTTCTGTCTGGATTTGAAATCAGATATGACAAACAAACCGTAAGAAGAAAATATCTGAGTTGAGGAAATAATCCTGTTTGTGAAAAGTGCAATGAGAACCACAAAGTCTAACTCTCACAACTTTATTCTTAGGAGGAACAATCCAATGCTAATCTTGCCAGATTCCGCAAGCTCCAGCACGAGCTGGAGGAGGCCGAGGAACGGGCTGACATTGCCGAGTCCCAGGTCAACAAGCTGCGGGTGAAGAGCCGGGAGATTCACACACAAGTCAGTGCCGAGTGAACACATCTGCCTGATGCTGCCAAGGGGCTGAAGAAATGCACAAAATGTGCTATTTTGGGTCACTTGCTTTGGGATGTTTTTCTCTTCATGTTGAATAAATAAAAACTACAGTGAACTGATAAACTGAACCAGACTTATTTACTTCCAAAATTATTTATTCTCAAACACAGTTCTCACCTAGCTATTATTTTTTAACATTATATATGGCTTTGTGGAACATTCAATATCTGTACCTCCCTCACCATCCCGCATCCCCGTTCCCATCTCCAGCTCCACCACACACACACACAATTACCTTTTACTGGACTTAATTTTATTAAATCTCTCTAGACTGTTACAAATGACTAAGGAAACCACTCATGGAGGTTACCCCTTCAGACAGGACACACTCATGCACCCACTCCACAGGTGGTTACTGAGCATCTACTATGCGCCGGGCACTGCTCTCAGTACTATGGGAATAGCAGTGAACAAAGCATAGTTCCCTCCCTCTGGGAACTTATATTCTGCAAGGAAAGAAAGGCAGACAACAAATAAGAAGCTGTGTCTACTATATTTAAAATAGATAATCAACAAGAACCTACTGTATAGCACAGGGAACTCGGCTCAGTATTCTGTAATAACCTAAACGGGAAAAGAATTCGAAAAAGAATGGACACTTGTATGGGTATAAATGATTCACTCTGCTGTACACGTGTAACTAACACATCATTGTTAATCAACTATACTCCAACATAAAATTTTTGTAAAAAGATCTACAAAAAAAATAAGAAGCTGTGTAATGTGTCAGGTAAGTGCTCATGAGAAATAAAAAAAGTAAGAGGGAGGCAGTTAGTACTTTGGAGAGAGGAGTCAAGCAAGGCCTCTCTAAGAAAAACACATTTGAGCTGAGACCTGAAGGAGGCAAGAGTATTCCAGGCAGAGGGAACAAAAGAAAATGCAAAGGCCCTGAGGCAGGGGCAGTTTGGCATGTCCCAGGGACAGGAAGGAGGCCAGCAGGGCTAGAGGAGAATGAGCAAGATAGTTACGGCATAAGAGAGGAACCTGGGACCCCAGGGATCATGTAGGGCTTCAGGGCCACCTGAAGACTTTTTTCTTCACTCAGAGTGAGATGGGAAATCTTTGGAGTGTTTTGAGCAGAGGAGTGATATTAACACACATTTTAAAAGAATCACTCTGGGGACTTCCCTGGTGGTGCAGTGGTTGAGAATCTGCCTGCCAATGCAGGGGACACGGGTTCGAGCCCTGGTCCTGGAAGATCCCACATGCCGCGGAGCAACTAAGCCCATGCACCACAACTACTAAGCCTGTGCTCTAGAGCCCGCAAGCCACAACTACTGAGCCCACATGCTGCAACTACTGAAGCCCTCACACCTAGAGCCCGTGCTCCGCAACAAGAGAAGCCACTGCAATGAGAAGCCTCTGCACTGCAAGGGAGAGTAGCCCCTTCTCACCGCAACTAGAGAAAGCCCGTGCACAGCAAAGAAGACCCAACACAGCCAAAATGAATAAATAAATAAGCCTTTAAAAAAAAAAGAATCACTCTGCTGCATTGAGAATACAATGAAGGGGGCAGAGGTAGAAACTGTGAGACCAGTTAGGAGTCTACTGCAAAATAAAAGATAAAAATGACAGTGGCTTAGACCAGAGAGATAGGCACTGGGAGATGACGAGAAGCAGATGGATTCTAGATGTACTGTGAAGGTAGCGCACATAGGGTTTTCTGACAGATTGGATGGATGAGTGGGTGAGAGAGAGAGAGAGAGAAAGGACTTATGAAAAGAGGAAGAATAAAACAAGAAAGATTTAGTGCAGTATAAACATGAGAAGTTTGGTATCTAGAAAGAGAGGAAGCAGTAGAACAAAAATGCAATCTAGACAAAAATTGTACTTTATGCACTCCTGTCCCTCTTCCACCTTCTACCATCCACACTCCCTTGCCTCCCAACCCCTATCAGCCTCACTCCTTTACAGTATAAACTGCACAGGCCTCAATCGCAAAAATGTCTAAAATTAATAACAGTTTAAAACAAAAAAATTCAAAATACTCTCCTAAATTAAATTTTGGATCAAAGAGGCAACCAAAAGTAGAATCACAAAAACTTCTAGAAGTAAACATAAGAGTAAATCTTTGTGACCTTGGTTTACACAAAGATTTCTTAGATGCCAACACCAAAAGCACAAGCCATGAGAGAAAAAATTGATAAACTAGATTTCATCAAAATTCAGTTTCTGCACTTTGAAAAACACTGTTAAACAGAATGAAAGGGCAAGCCACCGACTGAGAAAAAGTATTTGCAAATTATACCCCTGATAAAGGACTTGTGTCCAGAATACATACAGAAATCTATATCTTCACTAAAAAGAAAACAAATCACCCAATTTTTAAAGAGCCAAAAGATTTAAACAAACATTTCACCAAAGAAGATATACACAAAGCACATGAAAAATGTTCATCATGAATCATTAGGGGACTAATAATTAAAACATAATGAGATATCACAACACACCTATTACAATGACTAAAAGTCCAAGTGTTGGCCAAGAGGTGGAGGTACTGGACCTCTCACACTGGCTAGTGGTCATGTAAAACAGCATAACCATTTTGGAAAATAGTTTGGCAGCCTCTTAAAAAGTTAAGAAATTACCCATTTATTCCAGTCGTTCCACTTCTAGGTATTTACTCAAGAGAAATGAAAACGTATGTCCACACAAATATTCACAGCATATTTATCTGTAATAGCCCCAACTGAAAACCACCCAAATGGCCATTAACAGGTGAATGGAAAAACACAGTGTGGTAAATCCATATAATGTAATACTACAAAATGATAAAAATAAACTATTGGGTTTCCCTGGTGGCGCAGTGGTTAAGGATCCGCCTGCCAATGTAGGGGACACGGGCTCGAGCCCTGGTCCAGGAAGATCCCACATGCCGTGGAGCAACTAAGTCCATGCACCACAACTACTGAGCCTGCGCTCTAGAGCCCGAGAGCCACAACTACTGAAGCCCACGCACCTAGAGCCCGTGCTCCACAGCAAGAGAAGCCACCGCAATGAGAAGACCGCACATCGCAACGAAGAGTAGCCTCCGCTCGCCGCAACCAGAGAAAAGCCCACCCGCAGCAACGAAGACCCAATGCAGCCAGAAACAATAAATAAATAAAATAATAAAATAAATAATTTTTTTTTAAAAAATGATAAATATAAACTATTAACACACACAAAAACATGGATGGATCTCAAAATAATAATGCTGATGGAAAGTAGCCAGACCAAAAAAGTGTAGACTCTATTATTCCATTTATATAAAATTCTAGGGAAAAAAAAGAATCTATAGTGGCTGAAAGCTGACTAGTGGTTGCCTAGGGATAGAGAGGCAGGATTTATTGGAGGCACAGAAGGACAGTAGGATGTATTACAAAAGACCAGGAGGAAACTTTGGGGGTGATGGACATGTTCATTATCTTGATTCAGATGATGGTGTCACAGAGTATACATATGTCGAGACTCTTTAAATATGTACAGTTCATTATACATCAATTATATCCCCTAAAGCTGTTAAAATTTTTCATTGGGGGAAATACTACAATTATAGTGCTTTGGGAAAATAATAATTAGGATACTGTATGTCAAACTTTAAAGCCAGAGTTATAATTTTTGATAGGAATTACATTAAATCTATTTACCAGTTTGGGGAAAATTAGCTTACTTACTACGTTGATTCTTCCAATTCGTGAATAAAGTATGTTTTTCCATTTATTCAGATCCTCTTCAATTTCTCTCTTCCTTGTTTTTCAGTTTCCAGCATACAAGTCCTGTACATGTTTTGTTAGATTTACACCTAAATTCTTCTTTTTCTTTCTTTTTGTTTTTAAGTAATTGTAAATTGTATTGTATTTCTTTGTTGTTTTTTTTTTGTGTGGCTGCATTGGGCCTTTGTTGCTGCACGCAGGCTTTCTCTAGTTGCAGCGAGCGGGGGCTACTCTTCATTGCGATGCGCGGGCTTCTCACTGCGGTGGCTTCTCTTGTTGTGGAGCACGGGCTCTAGGTACATGGGCTTCAGTAGTTGTGGCTCTCGGGCTCTAGAGCATAGGCTCAGTTGTTGTGGTGCACGGCCTGAGTTGCTCCATGGCATGTGGGATCTTCCCGGACCAGGGATCAAACCTGTGTCCCCTGCATTGGCAGGCAGATTTTTAACCACTGCGCCACCAGGGAAGTCCCTGTATTTCTAATTTTGGTGTCCACATGTTCACTGCTAGCATACAGCCTAAAGAAATACAACTGATTTTTGTATGTTTATGTTATACACTGAAACCCTACTGAACTCACTTCATAGTTCTGAGTTTGGGGGGAAATTCTTTGGGATTTTCTACATCAACAATCATGTACCTCAGAAAACAACCACTTAAGGTGAATCTAAATTAATTAAAATGAAGTCCAAAATTACACAGTAAACTGTGGGGAAAAAGTCTGATTGGGATTTTATCATAAAAATCAAGCCAGAACTACTGAAATAAATTTATTTTCTCTTATGCTTCACAAGATTTACGTTATAACTGCATCTCTGTTAATTCTCAGAACAAAGAATGAATCAATGTTGGAGTTGGGAGGGAAGGAACATCCTTCTCACAATCTTGTATGATGTGGCACCCTTTATGTTTAACTTTTGCAATGCAATCATAAAGAATGTCCTTTTTTGCAAAAACTGTATCATGTCTTCATTGATATTTTAAGGGTCTTCCTAATCCTTTGATCCTAAACTCACTCTCTTGAAGCACTTATTAGATCATCACTGTCCATGTTCAGAACTTTATAATTATTAACTTGTTCAGTGCTGCTGCATCACCCTGGCCAGTGGCTTTGCAGAATTCAAGCAGGTTTCTAATACCACTTTCATCAACTTCATTAAATTCTGAAAATTTTGCAGTATTTGTCATTTTATTTTGCAGTCATGTTGCACTGACTATTGCATATTTACAACACCTGATAATCAGTATGCTCATGTACTAGGGAATAACAAAACTGACTCCATATCAGATCTGTTTCTTTTACTTTAACCTTTGTACTTCGTTTTTGCTACAACTTAATGTTGCCTATAGCCTGAAATATACAGGATAGCCAATTCTCAAGGCTCTGGCCTTTACAGGTGTAACACTTTTCCATTCATAGAGAGATAAAAAGTTGCAGAACAGAGAATAACATTTGTCTTGTTGGAGGTTTACAGGAACACCATGACCTGACCTAAGTGGACAGTGCAAGAGCAAAGGATTCCGACACCAAGTTTGCAACAGCTAACAACACTCTCTCCACTTTTAGTATAAAAAAAGCCTGAATTCTACCTCGGGGAAGATCGTTCTAGCCCATCTTACCTGAGGACCCTAGCCCACCATCTTCTCGGTCTGCTGGCTTTCTGAATAAAGTCACTATTCCTTGCCCCAACCACTCGTCTCTCGATTTGTTGACCTGTTGTGTGGCAAGCAATATGAGCTTGGGCTCCTTAACGATCATTAGAGAATACTTATTGTTTTCTTATGCCACATCCCTACTGTGGAGACTCTAATAACAGGCATTGTACTACTGCAAACCTTAAAACAGTCATACCCTTTGCCCAGAAAGTCTATTCTATAAATATCGTCAAGATATGCATAAACATATGCACACATATGTTTACAGGAATATTTAAAAGAAAAAAAAATTAGCACACCCTAAGTGCCCCAAAATAGAAAACTGAGTACAGTCATAGGATGGAACGATATGTAACTATTAAAAATCATGATGTAGAAGAAGAGTTACTATCATGATAAAATTTCCTATAATCTGTTAAGTTGTAAAGGCAGAATACAAAACCATGCTTACAGGCTGATACCCTAATTGTGTATTTGTTTAAAGCACGTGTTTAAAAAAAAAACTGTGTATGTGTTTACAAACATAAAGAAAAGTGTAAAAGGACTTAATCCAAATTCCGGTAGAGATTACTTCTATGATAAAATCTTAGGAGTGATTTAACATTTTCCTTCAGTGTTTGATTATGTTTTTCAATCTTTCTACAATGTGTACCTCACTTTGGGAATTTTTTTAAAGGCTCGTATTTTTTAAATACAATAAATAAAAGGAACATGCTTCTTAAGAGGACTTCATATCCAATTCTCATCAAAGACATGGGTATAACTGACAAGAGAAAGGTGAAGAGGAGAGGGTCATTTGATGGACGAGACCATTAGCACAACTACTAAAAGCAGTTGCCTTTCATCCAAGTTTTTGGTAAGCATTAACATTCCAGGGCTAACACAGCAGCTGTCGGTGAGCAAACTTAAATTCTGCCTCCTGGCTGTGACAGAGGTTTGGACACATGTTACATTGACACCAGTGTCCCCAGGCACCTTCACTGCGGACTTAGTCAGTCCCATTTTCCTAAGTGGGAAGCTGAAGAATCAGCTGTGGGCAGATGCAAAGAACCTTACTTCCTTAAGGATGGAATTTACCAGCCTGATTCCTCCCTCCTGGCTCCAAGCGCCACCAAGATGCTGCTTCCGGAGCCCACGAGACAAAAAGAAAGCCTCTTCGCTGATGAAGGAGGAAAACATTCCCCTTGGGGAACACACCCAAAACAGGGCTTTTCTTATATTATAGTAGCCTGACCTTCCCAAGAGGGCGGGCTATTTTCTCAGCTCCTCCCAGAAACAACAGCTTATGGCTCTCTCTTGGGGCAACTGAGGTACAACACAGGGGGAGCCCTCAAATTATGAAAAATGTTGTTAGGAGAATGGATGGGAAGGGTGGTATCTTTGGAGCAACAGAATCATATTTTTTTCCGGTATATTCTGAAAAATAATTCTATTGATACCCACAGTTTTTAGTACCCAAAAATGGATTTAGCCCTATATATTACATAAGTATATGTATATGCAATGTAATAAAATGCCTATAAACGTACTGAAAAACTTCAAATGGAATTTGGCGACTTGAGAATTTTCAGAAATTTCCTTGCAGCCCAGTCACGTCAAGAGCCGGGGGTTCAAATTCCCTCGCCACTTCCGGCTTCACACCCTCCCACCACACGCACAGTTAAGCTCTGGTATCGCGGAGCTGACGAGAAACGCCTGCCTCTCTCACAAACTCCAAACGTACACTCACCGGCCAGGGCCCCTCACCGTCTCCAGGCTGGTCCCAACCCTGGCGGAATCACTTCCAGCCTTTCCTTCCCTGGTGGTGCACTCCTCCCATGATGCCCCGGGGCGCACCCCTCCCATGATGCTACGGGGTGCATCCCTCCCATGATGCCCCAGGGCGCACTCCTCCCATGATGCCCCGGGGTGCACCCCTCCCATGATACCCCGGGGTGCACCCCTCCCATGATGCCCCAGGGCGCACTCCTCCCATGATGCCCCAGGGCGCACCCCTCCCATGATGCCCCGGGGCGCAACGGAAGCAACTCCTCACCTCTCTGGGAAATTGAAACCGCCTTTCTTCTCGGTAGTTACCGTGTGTTTCCTTGGAAGTCGACGGCTGCTGATTTTTTCACGTGTTTTCAATACTGTGATCCACCCACCCTCCCCGAACTAGATGGTAAGCTGTTTGAGAGAACCAACTTCTAATCCCCAATGCCTGGAATGGTGTCTTTATAAGCCATTTGCTAAATGAAGGGCAGCTAAACATTTTGTTTGACAGAGTGAAGCAAAGCTGAGTAGAAAAACAGCAGATAACAGAGCCAACGCTCAGCAGAGAATATGGAAGAATAGCTTTACCTTTATAATAACAGCTGACATTTAAAACCCTAAATCCTTACCTTAGTTTGCAAGGCTCTAAGCATCTGGCCCCTAGCCGCTTCTGCCACTTCATTCCTTGCTACTGTATCCCTGGCTCCTTTCATCCCTGCCCTACTGGCCTTTATTCTGTTCCTCTGCAGGCAAGTTCCCCTCCCAGAGCCTTTGCATTTGTTTCCTCTGCCTGGAATACTGTGCCCCGTTGATATTCTCCTGGCTTGCTCTTCCTCTAAGTGCTCAAATACCATCTCTTTAGAGAAACTTATCCTGATTGATCCATTTCAAACCCACACAGCCACTGTTTCCTTATCCTAATTTTCCTTTCCTTCAGAGAATTTATCACTAATTGACATTTGATATCTGTTTGTTTGTTGTCTGTCCCCACATACACACACACTAGAACAGAGTTTCCATGAGGGCAGAGACTTTGCCTATTATGTTCCCTAGTGCTTAAAATCTTCCCAGCATGTAGTAAGCCCTCAATGAATGTTTGATGAATAAACAATTGAATACGTGCATGCTCCCTGTTACCGGCTCTGTGCATTACAGTTTCAAAATTAGCAATTCCATATGTGAATTTCATCACCATCCTGGTTTTGTGAGAGATCTCAAGCTGGTTCCATCTAGCCCCATCTTGGTCAAGTTTGAGGATTTTGCCATCATACCCCCAACCACCTTTTGGGTAGGGTGATAAATTTATCTGGGTTTGCCCAGGATTGTCCTGATTTTAAAACTGAAGTCTCAGGAATCTCTTCAATTCCAAGCAAATTAGGAAGGTTGGTCACCCTGCTTTGAGGTATCTAGGCTCCATCTTCCTCGTCTTGGTTTATTGTTGTGAGTGTGTGGAATGAGGGGGTGGGGGTGGGGGGTGGCGGTGACTTAAGAGTGTTCTGGGCCATCTGGAGAGGAAATTGGCTATATGTAGTGGGTAGAATGGGAGGGCTGGATGGCCAGTAGTGAGGCTGTGGTCAGCTGATGGGCCTTACCAAACAGCAACAAAAAAGAGATGAAAGAACAACATAGAAGATACTGTCCTGGCTTCCAGAGCCCTCTGGCACAGGCAATGGTTGGTACATTCTCTAGAGAAAGTTCCTGGCTTCTAAGTCTCAGGCTCTGCTGTTGACATGGCCTCACCCACTCCATGTCACTTTCAAAAAGTAGCCTATCATGCATTTATTAACTCAGTTGTCACAAGAACCCCATGAGTTAGGTATTGTTATTATCCCCATTTTACAGATGAAGAAACTGAGGCTCAGAAAAGTAGAATAAGTTGCGCAAATTCAAATAGTTTAAATAGTGAAGTCAGGATTTGAACCTCAGTATTCTGACTCTCAAAGTCCACTCTTAGTCACTACATTATCATGCAGCTCTTAACAATGTAAATATACATTTGGGCTATGCCTAGCCAAGGGCATAAAATCTTTTTTTTTTTAGGCTATGTTGTTTCATACCCCAACAGTTGAAATTAAAAGTAATTGATCACGTATTTCTTAGTTCTAATGAGGCTTTAAGCACTGAAGAAACCAACAAAAAAGATACAACTACTAGACAAAAAAGGGCAAATGACATAGACCCTAAGTCCCACAGGCATCAGTCAAGATTATGAGGCCAGATAAGAAAGTCTCCAGTTTACTGGACAGACCTAACTGGTAGAATTTCTTCTCTGAACACAATGTTCCCAGGCCATGCACACACTCTCTCCATGATATTTTCAAAGAAGGATGCCTCATTTGCGTGTAATTCTGAGAAGCATGTATAATTCTGAGAGCGTTAGTGTCTTAACAGGATCTTGCAAAGCCAGAAACAGCTGTCTTGTAGTGAAAACACAAACTGGACTTGGATTCAAACCAGACTTGTTCTAGCTCCCATTCTGCCACTTACTAGCTGTATGACTAGTCACTTAATCTCGCCAAGCCTCAGTTTTCCAACCTGTAAAACTGATAAATCTATGTCCTCACTGATTGAAGGAAAATCAGTTTAAACATTTCTCTGGATAATCCCCCATCAACTTTTTGCTTTGCAAAATTGTAGTGTAGAAATGCCAGCAGTATGGAAGTTTATGTATTGCACTTGAAAGACTTCTGAACTAGCGCTCTTGGATCTGAGAGTAGAATGGGAAGGGGGTCTGTCTAATTAATTAGCATTAATTAGGTAACCTGTCCAGAACCTCAGTTTCTGATTCTGTAACATCAGGGTTAGATTAGGTAATATTCAAGGTTCCCCTCTAGTTCTGGATCTAATATTCTCACTCAATATTTTTAATTAGGCGATTAAATATAAATTTGTATCATTCACTAATATACCTGTCCTGTGACTTTTGCCCAGAAATTTCTGTTTCTGGCTGGGGAACTTCTTGCTGCTTTTGGAAATTTCATCTGTTACATAGCTCTTAGATAGTTGTAACGGGTAAGGGATAATCCTCCTATCAGCACAATTAACTGCCCTTTCTTCTCAAGTAGCCCTCTGCGGAATGAACTTGATTACACTTGTTTCCTGGGCCTCTCTATTTGGCCCTGCTGCTGCTTTCTCCATCCAAATCGGCATTTCCTCTGAATGCACCTTATATAGTGATTGGTGGAGAGATTTGCTCCCAGGGAAATCAGGAAAACTTGTTCCTCCTCCTTAACACCTGCTCACTCCTTAATCCTTGCCTTCAGAGCTTCCACCCCCACCATCCTGCTGACATTAATGTCAGGATCACCTCTCTGACTGACCCAATGCCCTTTTCATGGTCCTCCTTTTCTCCATCTTCTCTGTAGAGCTTTTTACTATATCCTCTCTCTTGAAAATACTACCCTCTCGAAAATACCACCTCCCTTGACTTCTTCTGACACTAATAATGAAGTTCCCATCACTTTAGAGTTGACAAAATGATTTTGTAACAAGACTGGAGAAAACCCTCATTGACAGAACTCCTCTCAGGGTTGGGAGAGATGGAATGATGGTGTGGGGTGTGAGCTGGGGACTGCAGGGCATAGTGGTGGGATAAAGATGAAGCTCCCAAAGGGAGTATGTGCGTAAAAATAGGTGATCACCTAACTTTCTAAGGATAAAAGTGGTGTTCTTTACTTGAGGACTTTTACTTTGTTGTGTAACCAGATGAGTAGGCATGCAGGTCAATGGCAGAGCTAAGAGGCCCCATGTAACAGAGGAACAACTGAGTACCCGTAGGGGTCGGGCAGACACCTCAGGGGAAGAAAGGAAATCAACCACCTGCATCAGTGTGAAGGAAAATGGTCTTCGTGGAAGTCATTGCTGATGGAAACTGAATACTTTAGGGGATGTAATATAATCCTCTTCTAGTCTGCTCTACAAAATCTTCAGTAAAGCCTGCATTGCTCACTTATGTTTTTTGTGCTAGTGGATTATTTGCCAAGGTCTGTGTCAAGGTTGATACAGATTGAAGCATACTGTTTGGCACTGGCTGGAAAGAGACTGCCTGCGGAGACAGCCACATCTTGACAGTATCTCATTTGATCCCCACACTATCCTCATGACTTGGGCAGAAACAGAATTATGTTTCTGATTTTGCAGCAGAGGGAGAAAACATCACAGCTGCGAAGAGAGGTGATGGGACTTGCCATTTATGGCAGTAAATGACAGAAGTAAAATATGGATCCACGTGGCTCTTTTGACTCCAGCAAGATCTCACTCAGGTATTTGTTTACCTGAAGAATAACCTTCTTTTTTCCACTCTCTTTCTCTTCATTTCCGCCTCTCACCTCCGCAACATGCAGCCTTTCTCTGAGAACCCAGCTTCCTTAATAAGTTTAACTATCAACTGCATACAGGTGACACCCTCATACTCACAGACCTACATCTTCAGCCTTAATGTCTCCTGTATGTAAACTTTGAATCCTTATCTCTACCTACTTAGCTGGATATCACCATCATCTCAATCTCAATCTGTCCAAAATCGAAATTCATATTTCCCCCCCTTCACTATTTCTCCTGGGCAGGTATCATGCCCCTAGATTTCTAGGCTGCAATGAGGGCTGGATGAAAGGTGGGATCCTCTGATTCCTTTTTCCTCCTCAAACTCGGCATCATCAAAGTCTTGTGGATCCTGCCTTCAGGGTATCCCTTGGGTTTTCTCTTTCCTTTTACATCTCATTTCTGTACTGCTTAATCAAGGCCCTCTTCATTTTACACCATGATTATTTTTATATTCAATGCAAATAGATATTACTTGCATGTTTAATATTATGTTGAGAGGATTGTAATATATTAATGTGGGATAGGGCCTCGAAAAATAAGTCTAGAGGACTTCCCAGTGGTCCAGTGGGTAAGACTCCGCGCTCCCAATGCAGGGGGCCCGGGGTCGATCCCTGGTCGGGGAACTAGATCCCACGTGCATGCCACAACTAAAGATCCCGCATGCCACAAAGAGGATCTCACATGCCGCAACTAAGACCTGGAGCAGCCTAAATAAATAAATAAATGTTAAAAATAATAACAATAAGTCTAGAGCTCAGAGAGGTCTTAAATGAGCTAAACATATTCCTTTCACCTCCTGGGGTTCTCTTTTTGCCAGGCCTAAATGGGACAGTGAGGCAGACAACTTCAAGCCCACACAATACTCTTCTTGAACCTACGGGGTGGATCCGGAGATACCAGGGGACAATCACTGGGAAAGCCAGCCCTCTGGTGCTATGGAGAATTTTAACACACATCTGAATTTATAGGGTCATCCAGGGGTTAATTCTAACTGCCCACCTACTCCCATAAATCATATCAGAGCCTGTATAATCATCTTGGCAAGTTGTACACCAAGATTTTCTAAATAGTTGCTAAGTGGTTCTAGGATCTCAGGTTCTCCCTCTCCATTATATCCCACCATCAGTTCTATACTAATCTTCAGATATATGTGTGTGTCTACACACACACACACACACACGTTCACTTTTCTGCTTAAAACCTTGAAAGGTTCCCCAATGATCTCAGAATAATGTCCTGACTCCTTCCATGGGCATTGGGAGCCCATCACAGACAAGCCCAGCCCACTTCTCCAGCCTCACCTCCGTGTTACCCCCAACCCTTCCATCCAGGCTTGCCCATTCCACCTTCCTGAAACACACCCTGGGAAGTCTTGTTTCTAGCCACAATCCCTACGTTCCCTAAGCCTGGAACCTCCTCCCTGTACTCTTAAAATCTGCCTCCTTTAAGAGAGAGTAGAGGATAGAGGAAAAGGCGAGGCTTTGGAATCAGCAACGTGGGATTCCAATTCTGGCTCCATTGCCTACTAGCTGTGGGGCCTTTTGGTCAATCACTTAACTCTCTTAGGCCTCAGTTCCCCATATGGACAATGGGAATAATAAGAATATAAACAGTA
The DNA here is from genome assembly GCF_965194825.1 of Balaenoptera physalus. Taxonomy (NCBI): domain Eukaryota; kingdom Metazoa; phylum Chordata; class Mammalia; order Artiodactyla; family Balaenopteridae; genus Balaenoptera; species Balaenoptera physalus. The sequence goes on from NW_028125134.1 coordinate 103,263, forward strand.
TAACCCCCTAAGGCTTGCAGAGAAAAATAAACATAATAAAATATACAAAAGTGCTATGTAAACTGGAAAGAACTACAAAAAGCATTATTATTATTTTTTTTATTATTATTATTATCTCCACAGTCTCCATCCCTTTCAGATCTCCCCTCCAAAGCAGTATCATTATCATTAATAACAATTCGAGAATATTTTACATACACAACATACCTTACGGGTTTTAAATACCTTGTCTATACATCTAGTCCACTGTGCATCTCACTCATCTTGGCACTTAACCTTGGAAAAGTAATTTATCTTTTCGTGTCTATGTACTCTCTTCCCATGTCCATTATCACCTCCTTTGGAGCAATGTCCCTATTTCATATCTCCTTTCCCCATTGCCAGCACTCAAAAGTGATGGGCTTACACAAGTGAAAGGTTATAGGCATTGGCTCTAGAGCCAGAGAGGATTTGAATCCCATTTCTGCCACTTACTAGTTGTGTGGCCTTAGGCAGTTTATTTAAACTCTCAGTGGCCCAAATTTCTTCAGCCATAAAATGGGAATGATGTTAGCACCTACCCCACAAAATTATTATGATGCTTTAGTGAGCCAATATGGATAAAGCCTGGCACGTAGTGAGTTCTTAATAAACTATTACTATTAAGTGAGACTGAGTCTGATTCCATTCTTTTCTGCCTTATCACTTCAGCCCTCTTTCAACACAGATTCCCCATGAATCGTCCTTATTCATTTATACACAGGAGCAAAATCTACTGAGCATCTGTTACATACAAAAGACTGTCCCTTGGATAAAAGCAGCTGTGTTTATGCCTGATCACTGTCTGTTGCTTTCTCCTGGGCCAAATGGTACTAAGAATGAGACGAGTTCTCTGTGGATTGCAGCCTTCAGCCTTCTCCTCTTGTTTTCTCAAGCAGGGAGTAAGATGGTGTTCCAACATCACATCACCAGGTACAAAAAAGTTCTTCATCTTTTTTTACTGAAAGGCTTCTCAGGCCCATTAACACGATAGTATTTATGGTGAATCTCCAACAACAGGGAATAGAGTTGGCCACATTTCCTGAACTCATTTAGCCACGGGACCTTTTATTTCACAGTTTCTCTCAGAATCAGCATTCTGTCAAATCTACTTTGGAAAATGCTACGTGGAAGTCCTATTCCTATCTGTTTCTCCTTTGTCCACAATTTCATTTTGACTAATGCAAACTGTCCTTGGAAATGCCTCACCTATATGAGACTACCCACTGGAAGACTAGAGAATCTTTTTTTCTTTTTAATTGAAGTATAGTTGATTTACAATATTGTGTTAGTTTCACGTGTACGGAAAAGTGACTCAGTTTTATTATTTTCAGATTATATTCCATTATAGGTTATTACAAAATATTGAGTATAATTCAGTACACATTGATCATATACAACATAAACAAGTCAGGCTGTATTGCTGTAAATGGCTCTAACTTCTAAAATGTATGGTAATTCCCACATAGTCAAACATTACTTATGTTTCAGCCAATAAACAACCCCGAGCAACCATAAGAGTTGTCACAAAGACCATGTATTTTCATTAGGACTTCTAGAACTTCCCATGGAATTTATGACTCCTTTTTTTTGTTTGTTTTTTCCTTTAGCTTGCTCATCTGTTTCCCATTCTATAGCAGATTAGAAAAAGGAAGATTGGGCTCACAGAGGCAAACACACTAACCACTCGTTCATTGTGGCATTATTTAGAATAGCCAAGACATGGAAACGATCTAAGTGTCCACTGATGGATAAATGGATAAAGAAAAGGTCATAGATAATGGAATATTATTCAGCCATAGAAGAGAATGAAATCTTGCCATTGGCAACAGTGGACCTTTAGGGCGTTATGCTATGTGAAATAAGTCAGACACAGAAAGACAGATCCTGTATAATCTCACGTATATGTGGAATCTTAAAAAACCAAACTCATAGCAACAGAGATCAGATCTGTGGCTGCCAGAGGTGGCGGGTGAGAGGTGGGAGAACTGGGTGAATGGGGTTAAAAGGTACAAACTTCCAATTATGACATAAATAAGTTCCGTGGTTGTTAAGTACAGCATGGTAACTGTAGTTAATTACACTGTGTTGTATATTTGAAAGTTGCTAAGAGAGTAGAGCTTAAAAGCTCTCATCACAAGGGCTTCCCTTGTGGTGCAGTGGTTGAGAGTCTGCCTGCCAATGCAGGGGACACGGGTTCGAGCCCTGGTCTGGGAGGATCCTACATGCCGCGGAGCAACTGGGCCCGTGAGCCACAACTCCTGAGCCTGCGCGTCTGGAGCCTGTGCTCCGCAACAAGAGAGGCCGCGATAATGAGAGGCTCGCGTGCCGCGATGAAGAGTGGCCCCCACTTGCCGTAACTAGAGAAAGCCCTCGTACAGAAACGAAGACCCAACACAGCCATAAAAAAAAAAAAATCTCATCACAAGAAAAAGAAACTGTAAGTGAAGGGATAGATGTTAAGTAGACCTAATGCTGTGATCATTTTGCAATATATACATATATCAAATCATTATGTTGTACACCTTAAACATATACAGTGTTATATGTCAGTTACATCTCAATAAAACTGGTGGGGCAGGTGGGTAGGAAAGGCCACCACTGTGTCCTCAGGACTAACTGGACACACCCTCTTGTGTCTGTCTCCAGGCAACGCCGGGGTGAGCAAGAAGGGCGGGAAGAAGAAGGGCTCCTCTTTCCAGACCGTGTCCGCTGTGTTCAGGGTTTGTTTTTTGGCAACTTCCACATTCGGTTGTATTTCTGCCCAGTGCAACGGCGTTTGCTAAGGTTAATGTGCTTCTTCTGGTTTGTGTCTCAGGAAAATTTAAACAAATTGATGGCCAATTTAAGGAGCACTCATCCTCACTTTGTGTGATGTCTGATTCCCAATGAGACCAAGACTCCTGGTGAGTAAGAATCCATCAGAACAGGACTCCCTGAAACGTAAGCAAAATTCTGTGGGTGTGGGTGTGGGTGCACACGTGAGTATGTACATGTGTCTGTGTGCACGTGCATGTGTGTTTCCCTGAGGACAGGCTCATGATAGCCTTTATCACTTCTCAGTCTATGAAATAGGGCTGCCAAATTTAGCAAATTAAAACCGCGAGACGCCCCATTAAATTCGAATTTCAGATGAGACAATGAAAAATGTCTTAGTATAAATATGACCCATGCAATATTTGGGATATACTTATACTAAAAAAAAAAAAAAGGATTTACTGTTTGTCTGAAATTCAAATTCAACTGGGCATCCTGGGCATATTTTATCTGGCATCCCTACTATGAAATTATATCCAAAATATTATGTACATATATAGGTACATTAAATCCATACCTTTCATAAAATTCATAAAAACCTTTCCCCCCAAAGTGAAGAGCCACTATATTTGGGAAATAATCAGCTTAGGTGTTCCATAATAAAAACAGCATCAACAACAACTGTTTTCTGAGCCTAATGCAGTCCCATTATTATGTTATCTCTACTGTTTACAACACTTCACTGCAAGATAAGCATAATCATCTCCATTTTATAAATGAGAAAACTGAGAGTCAGAGACCAGGTATATAGACATAGAACACCATGTGGTACAGTAGACGTTTAACCATTACCAATCCTGGATTCACAAATATGGCTGAGTTTCAGGGCCATTTGTCACAAAGGAAAGAACAAACCATCACACAGACTGGCTATGAGGCAGCTCTCTCACCAGCCAAGCTGTTGAATCCCAAAGGCTGGGCTTCTGGCATCAAGGTCCTGCTTCAGCAATGTTACAGGAGAGCAGAGGAATTAGATGATCAAGGAAAAGATCCCACCTCCACCTATTACTGCCCAAGGGACCGCAGCTGAGTCCTTTAGCTTTCTAGTCTATAAAAGGAGGATTAAAATGGCATTTTCTTTATGCATTCACTTAGTTATTAATTCATTTATTTATTGAGTGAGCGCTTATAAAGTGTTGACTCATTTTGTAAATATTAACTCATTTAACCCGCCTTAGAGGGCTGTTGTGAGAATTAAATAAGCCAATACACGTAAAGGATTTGAAACAGGTCCCATCACAAGAACAAAAAAATTGTAACTATGTATGTTGACGGAGGTTAACCAGACTTATTGTGGTGATCATCTCAAAATATATACAAACATCGAATCAATATGTTGTACACCTGAAACTAGTAAAATGTTATATGCCAATTACACCTAATTTTTTTCACACACACACACTGTATTTTATTTTTACAAGAGATAAATAGACTGACACCAAGCATCGTACATGGATGACCACAACAAAAGCAACAATGATTGCAATTACCAAACATGAAACACACTCATACTATGTCATAATATTGACATTCAGTCCAGTAATCCTCCACTGTAACAGCTCCTTTACTTTGCAGTGAAAATTGATTTGTATATTCTTTGCCTCTGAGTCCTTGTGGGATTTTTTTTTTTAATTCAGAAAGAAAGTCACAAAAATTATACTCAGCCTCATCAGTTCACTCAGTCCCATGTAATTAATTTTTTTGTTCATCTTGATCTTTTGTTAGCACTTTTATGAGTTCATCAGTTTTTCATTAGAGTTCTGAAAATGCTTATTCATTCAGTTCAGCTGTACAGTCAGTTATCAGAAACCTGTACTTGTCAGTCTTTTCCATGAATTTCTTGAAGATGAAACCCTTTTATAGGAACATATTTGCAAAAGCTTCAGAGTACACCCAGAACTGTCTGTAAATGAGAAAAGACTTAAAAATGACCACAGTTAAAGATCTGATGAAAGTTCATAATAATGCAGTTGACAAGAAAATTAGTTATTTCTGAGATATACATTTTAAAGTAATAACTAGGATTATGACTTATAACATTATACCAGAACATATAAGATTTTTAGAAATTTCATGTAATGTCTGAAACATTTATATTAACATATTTCCATACAAATAACCCAATGAAAGTTTAGTATTAGTTGTTTTGTTTGTTTGTTTGTTTTATACTGCAGGTTCTTATTAAGCATCAATTTTATACACATCAGTGTATACATGTCAATCCCAATCGCCCAATTCAGCACACCACCATACCCACCCCACCGCAGTTTTCCCCCCTTGGTGTCCATATGTCCGTTCTCTACATCTGTGTCTCAACTTCTACCCTGCAAACCGGCTCATCTGTACCATTTTTCTAGGTTCCACATACATGCGTTAATATACGATATTTGTTTTTCTCTTTTTGACTTACTTCACTCTGTATGACAGTCTCTAGATCCATCCACGTCTCAACCAATGACTCAATTTCGGTCCTTTTTATGGCTGAGTAGTATTCCATTGTATATATGTACCACACTTCTTTATCCATTCGTCTGTTGATGGGCATTTAGGTTGCTTCCATGACCTGGCTATTGTAAATAGTGCTGCAGTGAACATTCGGGTGCATGTGTCTTTTTGAATTACGGTTTTCTCTGGGTATATGCCAAGTAGTGGGATTGCTGGGTCATATGGTAATTCTAATTTTAGTTTTTTAAGGAACCTCCATATTGTTCTCCATAGTGGCTGTATCAATTTACATTCCCACCAACAGTGCAAGAGGGTTCCCTTTTCTCCACACCCTCTCCAGCATTTGTTGTTTGTAGATTTTCTGATGATGCCCATTCTAACTGGTGTGAGGTGATACCTCATTGTAGTTTTGATTTGCATTTGCCTAATAATTAGTGATGTTGAGCATCTTTTCATGTGCTTCGTGGCCGTCTGTATGTCTTCTTTGGAGAAATGTCTATTTAGGTCTTCTGCCCATTTTTGGATTGGGGTGTTTGTTTCTTTAATATTAAGCTGAATGAGCTGTTTATATATTTTGGAGATTAATCCTTTGTCCGTTGATTCGTCTGCAAATATTTTCTCCCATTCTGGGGGTTGTCTTTTCATCTTGTTTATGGTTTCCTTTGCTGTGCAAAAGCTTTGAAGTTTCATTAGGTCCCATTTGTTTATTTTTGGTTTTATTTCCATTACTCTAGGAGGTGGATCAAAAAAGATCTTGCTGTGATTTATGTCAAAGAGTGTTCTTCCTGTGTTTTCCTCTAAGAGTTTTATAGTGTCCATTCTCACATTTAGGTCTCTAATCCATTTTGAGTTTAGTTTTGTGTATGGTGTTAGGGAGTATTCTAATTTCATTCTTTTACACATAGCTTTCCAGTTTTCCCAGCACCACTTATTGAAGAGACTGTCTTTTCTCCATTGTATATCTTGGCCTCCTTTGTCATAGATTAGTTGACCATAGGTGCGTGGGTTTATCTCTGGGCTTTCTATCTTGTTCCATTGATCTATGTTTCTGTTTTTGTGCCAATACCATACTGTCTTGATTACTGTAGCTTTGTAGTATAGTCTGAAGTCAGGGAGTCTGATTCCTCCAGCTCCGTTTTTTCCCCTCAAGACTGCTTTGGCTATTACAGGTATGTGACATTCCCCATCTCGCCCCTCATAACAGGTGAGTGACAGCCCCCAGCTCTCTCCCAATCTCAGGTAAGTGACAGCCCCCAGCTGTCTTCGCATCACAGGTGCCCAACAGCCCCCAACTCTCTCCCCATCACAGGTATGAGACAGCCCCCAGCTGTCTCCGCATCACAGGTATGTGACAGCCAGCAGCTGTCTGCGCAGCACAGGAATGTGACAGCCACCAGTAGTTTCTGCAACAAAGGTATGTGACAGACCCAGCTCTCTCCCCATCACAGGTGTTTGACAGTCCCCATTTGGCTCCCCATCAGAGGTGTGTGACAGCCGCCAGCTCTCTCCCCATGACAGGTGAGTGACAGCCCACAGCTCTCTACTCATCACAGGTGTCCGAAGCCCCCAGCTCTCTCCCAATCACAGGTGAGAGACAGTCCCCAACTCTCTCCCCATCACAGGTATGTGAGAGCCCCCAGCTGTCTCCACATCACAGGTATGTGTGACCCCCAGTTCACTCCCCATCACAGGTGTTTGACAGTCTCCATCTCTCCCTCCATCACAGGTATGGGACAGTCCCCATCTCTCCCCCCATAACAGGTGTGTGAGAGCCCCCAGCTCTCTCCCTATCAAAGGTGAGTCACAGCCTCCAGCTCTATCCCCATCTGAGGTATATGACAGACCCCAGCTGTCTCTGCATCACAGGTGAATGAAAGCCCCCAACACTCTCCCGATCACAGGTATGTGACAGCCCCAAGCTGTCTCTGCATCAAAGGTATGTTACAGCCCCCAACTCTCCCCCCATCACAGGTGTTTCATGTTCCCCATCTCTCTCCCCATCACAGGTGTGTGACAGCAGCCAGCTCTCTCCCCATCACAGGTGCGTGAGAGCCCCAAGTTCTCTACCCATAAAGGTGTGTGAAGCCCCCTGCTCTCTCCACATCACAGTTGAGTGTAAGCCCCCAACTCTCTCCCCATCACAGGTATGTGACACCCAACAGCAGTCTCCACATCACAGGTATGTGACAGCCACCAGTATTTTCCCCATCAAAGGTATGTGACAGCCCCCTGCTCCCCCCCTTAACACGTGTTTGACGGTCCCCATCTCTCTCCCCATCACAGGTATGTGACAGCACCCAGGTGTCTCCACATCACCGGTGCCTGACAGCCCCCAACTCTCTCCACATCACAGGTGAGTGACAGTCCCCATCTCTCTCCGTATTACAAGTGTGTGACAGCTCCCAACTGTCTCACTATTACAGGTATGTGACAACCTCCAGTATTTTCCCCATCAAAGGTATGTGACAGCCCCCTGCTCCCCCCCTTAACACGTGTTTGACGGTCCCCATCTCTCTCCCCATCACAGGTATGTGACAGCACCCAGGTGTCTCCACATCACCGGTGCCTGACAGCCCCCAACTCTCTCCACATCACAGGTGAGTGACAGTCCCCATCTCTCTCCGTATCACAGGTGTGTGACAGCCCCCAGCTGTCTCACTATTACAGGTATGTGACAACCTCCAGATGTCTCCGCATCACAGGTATGTGACAGCCCCCATCTCTCTCCCCATCACAGGTGTGTGACAGCAACCAGCTCTCTCCCCATCATAGGTGAGCGAAATGCCACAGCTCTCTCCCCATCACAGGTGAGAGAGAGCCCCCTGATATCTCCCCATTACAGGTGTGTGAGAGACCCGAGCTCTCTCTCTATAAAAGGTTAATGAGAGTCAACAACTTTCTCCTGATCACAGGTATGTGAGAGCCCCTAGCTGACTCCGCATCACTGGTGATCGACAGCCCCCAGCTCTCTCCCCATCATAGGTGTGTGACACCCCCAGCTCTCCCCCCATCACCTGTGTGTGACATCCCACAGCTGTCTCAGCATTACAAGTATGTGACAGTCCCTAACTCTCTCCCCATTCCAGGTATGTGACTGCCCCCATCTCTCTCCCCATCACAGGTGAGTGACAGCCCCCAGCTCTCTCCTCATCACAGGTGTGTGACCGTCCCCATCTGTCTCCATGTCACAGGTGCGTGAAAGATCCCAGCTCTCTCCCTTTCACAGGTGGGTGACGGCCCCTAGCTATCGCTCCAACACATGTATGTGACAGCCCCCATCTCTCTCCCCATTACAAGTGAGTGACAGCCCCCAGCTCTCTCCCAATCACAGGTGTGTGACCGTCCCCAGGTGTCTCCATATCACAGGTGAGTGACAATGCCCAGCTCTCTCCCATTCACAGGTGTGTGACAGCCACCAGCTCTCTCCCCATCACAGGTGAGTGACAGCGCCCAGCTCTCTCCCCATCACAGGTATATGAGAGCCCCCATCTGTCTCCGCATCACAGGATCCTAACATCCCCCACCTCTCTCCCCATCACAGGTAAGTCACAACGCCCATTGTCTCCACATCACAGGTATGTGTCAACCACTAGCTGTCTACGCATCACAGGTATGTGTGAGCCCCAGCTCTCTCCCCATCACAGGTGAGTGACAACCCCCAGCTGTCTCCCCATCACAGGTGTGCGACAGACCCCAGCTGTCTCCCCATCACAGGTGAGTGGTATGCCCCAGCTTTCTCCCCATCACAGGTATGTGACAGCCCCCAGCTGATTCCATATCACAGGAGCCTGACAGTCCCCAACTTTCTCCCCATCACAGGTATGTGTCAACCCCCAGCTGTCTCCACATCACAGGTATGTGAAACACACCAGCTGTCTCCGCATCAGAGGTATCTGACAGCCCCCAGGACTCTCCCCATCACAGGTGTTTGACAGTCCCCATCTCTTTTCCCATCACAGGTGTGTGACAGACCCCAGCTGTCTCCCCATCACAGGCATCTGAGAGCCCCCATCTTTCTCCGCATCACAGGAGTCTAACAGCCCCCAACTCTCTTCCCATCACAGGTATGTCACAACCCCCATTGTCTCCACATTACAGGGATGTGACAACCACTAGCTGTCTCTGCATCATAGGTATGTGTGAGCCCCCAGCTCTCTCCCCATCACAGGTGTGTGACAACCCCCAGCTCTCTACCCATCACAGCTGTTTGAATCCCCCAGCTATTTCCACATCACAGGTGAGTGATAGCCCCCAGCTCTCTCCCCATCACAGGTTTGTGACAGCCACCAGCTGTCTCCACATCACAAATATGTGACAGCAACTACCTGACTCCGCATCACAGGTATGTGACGGGCCCCAGCACTCTCCCCATCAGAAGTGTTTGACAGTCCCCATCTCTTTCCCATTCACAAGTGAGTGACAGTCCCAAGCTCCCTTCCCATCACAGGTGTGTGTCATCTCCCAGCTCTCTCCCCATCCCTGTTGAGTGACAGCCCCCAGCTCTCTCCCAATCATAGAAGTGTGACAGCCCCCAGCTCTCTACCCATTAGAGCTATTTTACATCACCCAGCTGTCACTGCGTCACAGTTGCCTGACAGCCCCCAACTTTCTCCCGATCACAGATATGTGACAGCCCCTAACTGTCTCAGCATCACAGGTATGAGGGAGTCCCCATCTCTCTCCACATCAAAGGTGTGTGACTGCCCTCAGCTCTCTCCCCATCACAGGTGAGTAACGGCCCCCGGCTGTCTCCCCATCACAGGTATGTGACAGCCCCCAGCTGTCTCAGCATCACAGGTATGAGGCAATCCCCATCTCTCTCCACATCACATGTATGTGACAGCCCCCAGCTGTCTCTGCTTTAAAGGTGCCTGACAACCCCTCAACTCTCTCCCCAACACAAGTACGTTACAGCCGACAGCTGTCTCCACAGCACAGGTATGTGACAGCCACAAGGTCTCTCCCCATCGCAGGTATGTGATAGCCCCCAGCTCTCTCCCCGTTATACGTATGTGACAGCCCCCAGCTGTCTCCACATCACATTTATGTGACAACGCAAAGCTCTCTCCCCATCACATTTGTGTGACCGTCCCCAGCTGTCTCCATATCACAGGGGTGTGAATGTCCCCTGCTCTCTCCGTTTCACAGGTGGGTGACAGCCCCCAGCACTAGCCCCATCAAAATTGATTGACAGACCCCATCCCTTTCCACATCACAAGTGAGTGACAGCCCCAAGCTCTCTCACCATCACAGGTGAGTGACGGCCCCCAGCTGTCTCCCCATCACAGGTAAGTGACAGCCCCAGCTCTATCTGCATCACAGGTATGTGAAAGAAACCAGCTGTCTCCGCATCACAGGTATCTGACAGTCCCCATCTCTTTCCCCATCACAGGTGTTTGACAGACCCCAGCTCTCTCCCCATTTCAGGTGAGTAAGAAATCCCAGCTCTCTCCCCATCACAGGTATCTGAGAGCCCCCCTCGGGCCCCGCATCACAGGAGCCTAACAGCCCCCAACTCTCTACCCATCACAGGTATGTCACAACCTCCATTTTCTCCACAGCACAGGGATGTGACAACCACTAGCTGTCTCTGTATCATAGGTATGTGTGAGCCCCCAGCTCTCTCCCCATCACAGGTGTGTGACAACACCCAGCTGTCTCCACATCACAAGTATGTGAGAGCAACTACCTGTCTCCGCATTAAAGGTATGGAACTGGCCCCAGCACTCTCCCCATCAGAAGTGTTTGACAGTCCCCATCTATTTCCCCTTCACAAGTGAGTGACAGCCCCAAGCTCCCTTCCAATCACAGGTGTGTGACATACCCCAGCTCTCTCCCCATCCCCGGTGAGTGACAGCGCTCAGCTTTCTCCCAATCACAGCAGTGTGACAGCCCCCAGCAGTCCTAGAATTACAAGTAAGTGACAATCCCCATCTCTCTCCATCACAGGTGTGTGACACACCCAAGCTCTCTCCCCATCAGAGGTGTGTGACATCCCCCAGCTCTATCCCCATCACCGGTGAGTTACAGCCCCCAGCTCTCTCCCCTTCACTGGTATGTGACAGCCCCCAACTGTCTCCATATTACAGGTGCCTGACAAACCCCAAGTCTCTCCCCATCATTAGTAAGTGACAGCCCCCAAGTCTCCCTCCATCACAGGTGTTTTATAATCCGCATGTCTTTCCCCATCACAACTGTGTGATAGCCGCCAACTCTCTCCCCATTACAGGTGAGTGACAGCCCCCAGCTCCCTCCCCATCACAGGTGTGTCAGTCCCCAACTCTCTCCCCATCACAGGGGAGTGACAGTCCCCATCCCTTCCCCTTCACAGGTGTGTGACAGCCCCCAGCTCTCTCCCAATCACAGGTATGTGACAGCCCCCAGCTCTCTCCACATCACAGGTGTGTGAGAGCCCCCAGCTGTGTCCGCATCACAGGTGCCTGAAAGCCCCCAACTCTCTCCCCATCACAGGTATGTGACAGCCCCCAGTTGTCTCCACATCACAGGTATCTGACAGACAACAGCTCTCTCCCCATCACAGGTGTTTGACAGTCCCCTTCACTCGCTCCATCACAGGTCTGTGACAACCCGCAGCTCTAACTCCATCACAGGTGTGTGACCGTCCCCATCTATCTCCATATCACAGGTGCGTGACTACGCCCTGCTCTCTCCCCTTCACAAGTGGGTGACAGCCCCAAGCTCTCTCCTGATCACAATTGACTGACATCCCCCATCTCTCTTCCCATCTCAGGTGAGTAACCGCCCTCAGCTCTCTCCCCATCATAGGTATGTGACAACCCCCACTTGTAACAGCATCACAGGTATGTGACAGTCCCCATCTCTCTCCCCATCACAGGCGTGAGATAGCCCCAAACTGTCTCCCCATCACAGGTGCGTGACGGCCCCCAGCTCTCTCCGAATTAGAGGTACATGATAGCCCCCAGCAGTCTCCACATCACAGGTATGTGACAACGCCAAGCTCTCTCCCCATCACAGGTGTGTGACCGTCCCCAGTTGTCTCCATATCACAAGGGCGTGAAAGACCCCAGCTCTCCCCCTTCACCGAGGGGTGAGAGCCCCAAGCTCTCTCCTGATCACAGGTGAGTGACAGCCCCCATCTCTCTCCCCATCACAGGTGTTTGATATTCCCCATCTCTCTCCCCAGCACAGGTGAGTGACAGCCCCCAGCTCTCTCCCCATCCCCGGTGAGTGACAGCTCCCAGCTCTCTCCCAATCACAGCAGTGTGACAGTCCACATCTGTCTTAGAATTACAAGCAAGTGACAATCCCCATCTCTCTCCCCATCACAGGTGTGTGACAACCCCAAGCTCTCTCCCCATCACAGGTGTGTGACATCCCCCAGCTCTCTCCCCATCACCGGTGAGTTACAGCCTCCAGCTGTCTCCCCACCACAGGTATGTGACAGCCCCCAGCTGTCTCCGCATCACAGGTGCCTGAAAAACCCCAAGTCTCTCCCCATCACAGGTATGTGAGAGTCCCGAGCTGTCGCCACATCACAGGTAAGTGACAAAGCCAAGCTCTCTCCTCATCACAGGTGTCTGACCATCCCCAGCTGTCTCCAATTCGCAGGTGAGTGAAAGCCCGCAGCTCTTTCCGCTTCACAGGTGGGTGAGAGCCCCCATCTCTCTCCCCATCACAAGTGAGTGAAAGCCCCCAGCTCTCTCCTCATCACAGGTGTGTGACCGTCCCCACCTGTCTCCATATTACATTTGCATGAAAGATCCCAGCTCTCTCCCTTTTACAGGTGGGTGACGGCCCCTAGCTATCGCTCCACCACATGTATGTGACAGCCCCCATCTCTCTCCCCATCACAAGTGAGTGACAGCCCCCAGCTCTTTCCCAATCACAGGTGTGTGACCGTCCCCAGGTGTCTCCATATCACAGGTGAGTGACAATGCCCAGCTCTCTCCCATTCACAGGTGTGTGACAGCCACCAGCTCTCTCCCCATCACAGGTATCTGAGAGCCCCCATCTGTCTCCGCATCACAGGAGCCTAACATCACCCACCTCTTTCCCCATCAGAAGTATGTCACAATGCCCATTGTCTCCACATCACAGGTATGTGGCAACCACTAGCTGTCTACGCATCACAGGTATGTGTAAGACACAGCTCTCTCCCCATCACACGTGAGTGACAACCTCCAGCTCTCTCCCCATCACAGGTGTGCGACAGTCCACAGCTGTCTCCCCATCACAGGTGAGTGGTAGGCCCCAGCTTTATCCCCATCACAGGTATGCGACAGCCCACAGCTGATTCTGCATCACAGGAGCCTGACAGCCCCCAACTTTCTCCCCATCACAGGTATGTGTCAATCCCCAGCTGTCTCCACATCACAGGTATGTGAAACACACCAGCTGTCTCTGCATCACAGGTATCTGAAGGCCCCCAGGTCTCTCCCCATCACAGGTGTTTGACAGCCCCCATCACTTTTCCCATCACAGGTGTGTGACAGACCCCAGCTCTCTCCCCATCACAGGCATCTGAGAGCCCTCATCTTTCTCCGTATCACAGGAGTCTAACAGCCCCCAACTCTCTCCCCATCACAGGTATGTCACAACCCCCATTGTCTCCACATCACAGGGATGTGACAACCACTAGCTGTCTCTGCATCATAGGTATGTGTGAGCCCCCAGCTCTCTCCCCATCACAGGTTTGTGACAGCCACCAGCTGTCTCCACATCACAAGTATGTGACAGCAGCTACCTGACTCCGCATCACAGGTATGTGACTGGCCCCAGCACTCTCCCCATCAGAAGTGTTTGACAGCGTCCATCTCTTTCCCCTTCACAAGTGAGTGACAGCCCCAAGCTCCCTTCCCATCACAGGTTTGTGACATCCCACAGCTCTCTCCCCATCCCCGGTGAGTGACAGCCCTCAGCTCTCTCCCAATCGCAGCAGTGTGACAGCCCCCTGCTGTCCTAGAATTACAAATAAGTGACAATCCCCATCTCTCTCTCCATCACAGGTGTGTGACAACCCCAAGCTCTCATCCCATCAGAGGTGTGTGACATCCCCCAGGTCTAACCCCATCACCGGTGAGTTAAAGCCCCCAGCTCTCTCCCCATCACTGGTATGTGACAGCCCCCAACTGTCTCCATATCACAGGTGCCTGACAAACCCCAAGTCTCTCCGCATCACCGGTATTTGACAGCCCCCACGTCTCTCACCATCACAGGTGTTTGAGAGTCCGCATTTCTTTCCCCATCACAGGTGTGTGACAGCCCCCACCTCTCTCCCGATGACAGGTATGTGACAGCCCATAGCTCTCTCCACATCACAGGTGTGTGATAGCCCCCAGCTGTGTCCACATCACAGGTGCCTGAAAGCCCCCAACTCTCTCCCCATCACAGGTATGTGATAGCCCCCAGTTGTCTCAACATCACAGGCATGTGACAGACCCCAGCTCTCTCCCCATCACAGGTGTGTGACAGCCCCCAGCTCTCTACCCATCACAGGTGTGTGAAGCCCGCAGCTATTTCCACATCACAGGTGAGTGATAGCACCCAGCTCTCTCCCCATCACTGGTTTGTGACAGCCCCCACGTCTCTCACCATCACAGGTGTTTGATAGTCCGCATGTCTTTCCCCATCACAAGTGTGTGATAGCCGCCAACTCTCTCCCCATTACAGGTGAGTGACAGCCCCCAGCTCCCTCCCCATCACAGGTGTGTCAGTCCCCAAATCTCTCCCCATCACAGGGGAGTGACAGTCCACATCCCTTCCACCTCACAGGTGTGTGACAGCCCCCAGCTCTCTCCCGATCACAGGTATGTGACAGCCCCCAGCGCTCTCCACATCACAGGTGTGTGAGAGCCCCCAGCTGTGTCCGCATCACAGGTGCCTGAAAGCCCCCAACTCTCTCCCCATCTCAGGTATGTGACAGCCCCCAGTTGTCTCCATATAACAGGTATGTGACAGACCCCAGCTCTCTCCCCATCACAGGTGTTTGAGAGGCCCCATCTCTCGCTCCATCACAGGTTTGTGACAGCCCACAGCTCTCCCTCTATCACAGGTGTGTGATCATCCCCATCTATCTCCATATCACAGGTGCGTGACTACGCCCAGCTCTCTCCCCTTCACAGGTGGGTGACAGCCCCAACCTCTCTCCTGATCACAGGTGAGTGACAGCCCCCAGCTCTCTGCCCATCACAGGTGACTGACATCCCTCATCTCTCTTCTCAACTAAGGTGAGTAACCACCCTCAGCTCTCTCCGCATCATAGGTATGTGACAGCCCCCACCTGTAACAGCATCACAGATATCTGACAGTCCCCATCTCTCTCCCCATCAGAGGTGTGTGATAGCCCCAAACTGTCTCCCCATCACAGGTGAGTGACGGCCCCCAGCTCTCTCCGAATTACAGGTATATGATAGCCCCCAGCAGTCTCCACATCACAGGTAAGTGACAACGCCAAGCTCTCTCCCCATCACAGGTGTGTGACCGTCCCCAGTTGTCTACATATCACAGGTGCGTGAAAGCCCCCAGCTCTCTCCCCTTCACCGGTGGGTGAGAGCCCCAAGCTCTCTCCTGATCACTTGTGAGTGACAGCCCCCAGCTCTCTCCCCTTCACAGGTGTTTGATATTCCCCATCTCTCTCCCCATCACAGGTGTGTGACAGCCCCCAGCTCTCTCCCCATCACAGGTATGTGACAGCTCCCAGCTGTCACAGCATCACAGGTATTTGACAGCCCCAGCTGTCTCCGCATCAAAGGGGCCTGACAGCCCCCAAGTCTCTCCGCATCACTGGTATGTTAACGCCCCCAGCTGTCTGCACATCACAGGTGTGTGACCGTCCCCAGTTGTCTCCATATCACAGGTGCGTGAAAGCCCCCAACTCTCTCCCCTTCACATGTGGGTGACAGCCCCAAGCTCTCTCCTGATCACAGGTGAGTGACAGCCCCCAGCTCTCTCCCCATCACAGGTATGTGACAGCCATCACCTGTGTCCACATCACAGGTATGTGACAGCCCCCAGCTCTCTCCGCATCACAGGTGTTTGACATTCTTCATCTCTCTCCCCATCACAGGTGTGTGACAGCCCCCAAGCTCTCTACCCATCAGAGCTATTTGACATCCCCCAGCTGTCACTGCAGAACAGTTGCCTGACAGCCCCCACATTTCTCCCCATCACAGGTATGTGACAGCCCCCAGCTGTCTCAGCATCACAGGTGTGTGGCAGTCCCCATCTCTCTCCACATAACAGGTGTTTGACAGCCCTCAGCTCTCTCCCCATCACAGGTGAGTAACGGACCCCGGCTGTCTCCCCATCACATGTATTTGACAGCCCCCAGCTGTCTCCGCATTAAAGGTGCCTGACAACCACTCAACTCTCTCCCCATCACAAGTATGTTACAGCCGACAGCGGTCTCCACATCATAGGTATGTGACAGACACCAGGTCTCTCCCCATCGCTGGTATGTGATAGCCCCCAGCTCTCTCCCCGTTATACATATGTGACAGCTCCCAGCTGTCTCCACATCACAGGTATGTGACAACGCAAAGCTCTCTCCCCATCACATTTGTGTGACCGTCCCCAGCTGTCTCCATATCACAGGGGTGTGAAAGTCCCCCGCTCTCTCACCTTCACAGGTGGGTGACAGCCCCCAGCTCTAGCCCCACCAAAATTGATTGACAGACCCCATCTCTTTCCACATCACAAGTGAGTGACAGCCCCAAGCTCTCTCCCCATCACAGGTGAGTGACGGCCCCCAGCTGTCTCCCCATCACAGGTAAGTGACAGCTCCCAGCTCTCTCTGTATCACAGGTATGTGAAAGAAACCAGCTGTCTCCGCATCACAGGTATCTGACAGTCCCTAACTCTTTCCCCATCACAGGTGTTTGACAGACCCCAGCTCTCTCCCCATTTCAGGTGAGTAAGAAATCCCAGCTCTCTCCCCATCACAGGTATCTGAGAGCCCCCATCTGTCCCCGCATCACAGGGGCCTAACAGCCCCCAAATCTCTACCCATCACAGGTATGTCACAACCGCCATTGCCTCCACAGCACAGGGATGTGACAACCACTAGCTGTCTCTGTATCATAGGTATGTGTGAGCCCCCAGCTCTCTCCCCATCACAGGTGTGTGACAACACCCAGATGTCTCCACATCACAAGTATGTGACAGCAACTACCTGACTCCGCATTAAAGGTAAGGAACTGGCCCCAGCACTCTCCCCATCAGAAGTGTTTGACAGTCCCCATCTCTTTCCCCTTCACAAGTGACTGACAGCCCCAAGCTCCTTTCCCATCACAGGTGTGTGACATCCCCCAGCTCTCTCCCCATCCCTGGTGAGTGACAGCCCCCAGCTCTCTCCTAATCACAGCAGTGTGACAGTCATCATCTGTCTTGAAATTACAACTAAGTGAAAATCCCCATCTCTCTCCCCATCACAGGTGTGTGACAACCCCAAGCTCTCTCCCCATCACAGGTGTGTGACATCCCCCAGCTGTCTACCCATTATAGGTGTGTAAAGGCCCCAGCTTTCTCCCCATCACAGGTGAGTGATAGGCCCCAGCTCTCTCCCCATCACAGGTGTTTGATATTCCCCATCTCTCTCCCTATCACAGGTGTGTGACAGACCACAGCTCTCTGCCCATCACATGTATGTGACAGTTCCCAGCTGTCACAGCATCACAGGTATTTGACAGGCCCCAGCTGTCTCAGCATCACAGGTATGTGACCGTCCCCATCTCTCTCCCCATCACAGGTGTTTGACAGTCCCCATCTCTCTCCGCATCACAGGTGTGTGAAAGTACCCAGCTCTCTCCCCATCACAGGTATGTAACTGCCTCTATCTTTCTCCCCATCACAGGTGAGTGACAGCCACCAGCTATCTCCCCATCACAGGTGTGTGACAACCCCCATCTCTCTCCCCATCACAGGTGAGTCACAGCCCCTAGGTCTCTCCCCATCACTGGTATGTAACTGCCTCTATCTCTCTCCCCATCACAGGTGGGTGACAGCCCCCAGCTCTCTTCCCATCAGAGGTGAGGGACAGATCCCATCTCTCTCCCCATTACTGTGGAGTGATAGCCCCCAGCTCTCTCCCCATCACAGGTGTTTTAGAGCCCCCATCTCTCTCCCCATCACAGGTGTTTGACAGTCCCCATCTCTCTCCCCATCACAGGTGTGTCACAACCCCCAGCACTCTTCCCATCACAGGTGCGTGAGAGCCCCAGCACTCTCCCCATCAGAGGTATTTGACAGTCCCCTGTTTTCACCGCATCACAGTTGCCTGACAGCCCCCCACACTCTCCCCATCACAGGTGATTGACATCCCCCATCTCTCTTCCCATCACAGGTATGTTACAGCCGCCACATGTCTCCACATCACAGGTATGTGACAGCCACCAGCTCTCTCCGCATCAGAGGTATGTGACAGCCCCCAGCTCTCTCCCCATCATAGCTCTTTTACAGTCCCCATCTCTCTCCCCATCACAGGTGTGTGACTGCCCCCAGCTCTCTCACCATCACAGGTGAGTAACAGCCCCAGCTCTCTCCCCATCAGAGGTGTGTGACAGGCCCCAGGTCTCTCCCCAAGACAGGGGCGTGACAGCGCCCAGCTCTCTCCCCATTACAGATGAATGACAGCCCCCAGCTCTCTCCCCATCACAGGTGTGTGACAGGCCCCAGGTCTCTCCCCAAGACAGGGGAGTGACAGCCCCCAGCTCTCTCCCCATCACAGGTGTTTTAGAGTCCCCATCTCTCTCCCCATCACACGTGTGTGAAAGCCCCCAGCTCTCTCGCCATCAAAGGTGAGTGACAGCCCCCAGCTCTCTCCCCATCACAGGTGATTGAGAGTCCCCATCTCTCTCCCCATCACAGGTGTGTGACAACCCCCAGCACTCTTCCCATCACAGGTGCGTGAGAGCCCCAGCACTCTCCCCATCAGAGGTATTTGACAGTCCCCTGCTTTCACCGCATCACAGTTGCCTGACAGAACCCAACACTCTCCCCATCACAGGTGTGTGACAGACCCCAGCTCTCTCCCCATCACAGCTATGTGACAGCCCACAGCTCTCTCCCCATCACCGGTGATTGACATCCCCCAGCTCTCTTCCCATCACAGGTATGTTACAGCTGCCACATGTCTCCATATCACAGGTATGTGACAGCCACCAGCTGTCTCCACATCACAGCTATGTGACAACGCCAAGCTCTCCTCCCATCAGAGGTGTGTGACTGTCACCAGCTGTCTCCATATCACAGGCGCGTGACAGCCCCCACCTCTCACTCCTTCACGGGTGGTGACAAACCCCAGCTCTCTCCCCATCACAAGTGAGTGGCAGCCCCCAGCTCTCTCCCCATCACTGGCATGTGACAGCACACAGCTATCTCACATCACAGGTATGTGACAGTCCCCATCTCTCTGCCCATTACATGTTTGTGACAATCCCCAGCTCTCTCCCCATCACAGGTGAGTGATGGCCCCCAGCTGTCTCCACATCACATGTATCGGACAGCCACTAGCTGTCTCCGCATCACAGGTATGTGACAATCCCCAGCTCTCACTACATCACAGGTGTTTGACAGTCCCCATCTCTCTCCCCCTCACAGGTGTGAGACAGCGCCCAGCTCTCTCCGCATCTCAGGTGAGTGACAGTCCCCACCTCTCTCCCCATCACAGTTATGTGACAGTTCCCAGCTGTCCCCACATCACAGGTATGTGGGAGCACCCAGCTCTCTCCCCATTAAAGTTGTGTGACAGTCCCCATCTCTCTCCCCATAAGAGGTGAGTGACAGCCCCCAGCTATCTCCACATCACAGCTGTGTGAAAACCCCCAGCTCTCTCGCCATCACAGGTGAATGACAGCCCCCATCTGTCTCCCCATCACACGTATGTGACAGCCCGCAGGTGTCTCCCTACTACAGGTATGTGATAGCCCGACACCTTCCCCACATCACAGGTATGTGAAAATCCCCAACCTCTCTCCCCATCACAGGTGTGTGACAGCCCCCTGCTCTCTTGGCATCACTGCTGAGTGACAGCCCCAATCTCTCTCCCCATCACAGGTGAGTGACAGCCCCCATCTCTCTCCCCATAACAGGTGAGTGACAAACCACAGCTCTCTCCCCATCACAGGTATGTGAAAGTCCCCAGCTGTCTCAGCATAACAGGTATGTGACATGCCACAACTCTCCCCCCATCTCTGGTGTTTGAGAGACCCCAGCTCTCTCCCCATCACAGGTGAGTGACAGCCCCCAGCTGTCTCCCCATCTCAGGTATGTGACAAACGCATCTGTCTCCGCATCACAGGTGCCCGACAGCCCCCGTATCTCGACCCATCACAGGTATGTGACAGCTCCCAGCTGTCTGGGCATTACAGGTATGTGACAGCCAGCAGCTGTCTCCGCATCACAGGTGTGTGAAAGCCCCCAGCTCCCTCCCCATTAGAGGTGTTTGACAGTCCCCATCACTCTCCCCATCACAAGTATTTGACCGACCCCAGCTCTCTCCCCATACCAGGTTAGAGAGAGACCCCATCTCTCTCCCTATTACAGGTGTGTGACAGCCCCGACCTGTCTCCACATCACAGGTATGTGACAGGCCACAGCTCTCTCCCCATCACAGGTGTTTGACAGTCCCCATCCCTCTCCCCTTCACAGGTGGGTGACAGTCCCCAGCTCTCTTCCCATCAGAGGTGAGGGACAGATCCCATCACTCTCCCCATTACAGTTGAGTGATAGCCCCAGGCTCTCTCCCCATCACAGGTGTTTTAGAGTCCCCATCTCTCTCCCCATCACACGTGTGTGAAAGCCCCTAGCTCTCTCGCCATCAAAGGTGAGTGACAGCCCCCAGCTCTCTCCCCATCACAGGTGTTTGACAGTCCCCATCTCTCTCCCCATCACAGGTGTGTGACAACCCCCAGCACTCTTCCCATCACAGGTGCGTGAGAGCCCCAGCACTCTCCCCATCAGAGGTATTTGACAGTCCCCTGCTTTCACCGCATCACAGTTGCCTGACAGACCCCCACACTCTCCCCATCACAGGTGTGTGACAGACCCCAGCTCTCTCCCCATCACAGCTATGTGACAGCCCACAGCTCTCTCCCCATCACAGGTGATTGACATCCCCCATCTCTCTTCCCATCACAGGTATGTTACAGCTGCCACATGTCTCCATATCACAGGTATGTGACAGCCACCAGCTCTCTCCGCATCAGAGGTATGTGACAGCCCCCAGCTCTCTCCCCATCATAGCTGTTTGACAGTCCCCATCTCTCTGCCCATCACAGGTGTGTGACGGGCCCAAGGTCTCTCCCCAAGACAGGGGAGTGACAGCGCCCAGCTCTCTCCCCATTACAGGTGAATGACAGCCCCCAACTCTCTCCCCATCACAGGTGTGTGACAGAACCCAGGTCTCTCCCCATCACTGGTTCGTGACAGTCCCCAACACTCCCCCCATCACAAGTATGTGACAGCCCCCAGCTGTCTC
Source organism: Balaenoptera physalus (assembly GCF_965194825.1). Classification (NCBI taxonomy): domain Eukaryota; kingdom Metazoa; phylum Chordata; class Mammalia; order Artiodactyla; family Balaenopteridae; genus Balaenoptera; species Balaenoptera physalus. Next base: position 124,999 of record NW_028125134.1, read on the forward strand.
AACATCACAGGTATGTGAGAGACCCCAGCTCTCTCCCCATTACAGGTATATGATAACCCCCAGCTGTCTCCACATCACAGGGAGGTGAAAACGCCAAGCTGTCTCCCCATCAGAGGTGTGTGACTGTCACCATCTCTCTCCACATCACAGGCGCGTGACAGCACCCAGCTCTCACCCCTTCACAGGTGGTGACAAACCCCAGGTCTCTCCACATCATAGGTGATTGACAGCCTCCATCTCTTTCCTCATCACAAGTGAGTGGCAGACCCCAGCTCTCTCCCCATCACTGGCATGTGACAGCACACAGCTATCTCACATCACAGGTATGTGACAGTCCCCATCTCTCTGCCCATTACATGTTTGTGACAATCCCCAGCTCTCTCCCCATCACAGGTGAGTGATGGCCCCCAGCTGTCTCCACATCACATGTATCGGACAGCCACTAGCTGTCTCCGCATCACAGGTATGTGACAATCCCCAGCTCTCACTACATCACAGGTGTTTGACAGTCCCCATCTCTCTCCCCCTCACAGGTGTGAGACAGCGCCCAGCTCTCTCCGCATCTCAGGTGAGTGACAGTCCCCACCTCTCTCCCCATCACAGTTATGTGACAGTTCCCAGCTGTCCCCACATCACAGGTATGTGGGAGCACCCAGCTCTCTCCCCATTAAAGTTGTGTGACAGTCCCCATCTCTCTCCCCATAAGAGGTGAGTGACAGCCCCCAGCTATCTCCACATCACAGCTGTGTGAAAACCCCCAGCTCTCTCGCCATCACAGGTGAATGACAGCCCCCATCTGTCTCCCCATCACACGTATGTGACAGCCCGCAGGTGTCTCCCTACTACAGGTACGTGATAGCCCGACACCTTCCCCACATCACAGGTATGTGAAAACCCCCAACCTCTCTCCCCATCACAGGTGTGTGACAGCCCCCAGCTCTCTCCCCATCACAGGTATGTGACAGCTCCCAGCTGTCACAGCATCACAGGTATTTGACAGCCCCAGCTGTCTCCGCATCAAAGGGGCCTGACAGCCCCCAACTCTCTCCGCATCACTGGTATGTTAACGCCCCCAGCTGTCTGCACATCACAGGTGTGTGACCGTCCCCAGTTGTCTCCATATCACAGGTGCGTGAAAGCCCCCAACTCTCTCCCCTTCACATGTGGGTGACAGCCCCAAGCTCTCTCCTGATCACAGGTGAGTGACAGCCCCCAGCTCTCTCCCCATCACAGGTATGTGACAGCCATCACCTGTGTCCACATCACAGGTATGTGACAGCCCCCAGCTCTCTCCGCATCACAGGTGTTTGACATTCTTCATCTCTCTCCCCATCACAGGTGTGTGACAGCCCCCAAGCTCTCTACCCATCAGAGCTATTTGACATCCCCCAGCTGTCACTGCAGAACAGTTGCCTGACAGCCCCCACATTTCTCCCCATCACAGGTATGTGACAGCCCCCAGCTGTCTCAGCATCACAGGTGTGTGGCAGTCCCCATCTCTCTCCACATAACAGGTGTTTGACAGCCCTCAGCTCTCTCCCCATCACAGGTGAGTAACGGACCCCGGCTGTCTCCCCATCACATGTATTTGACAGCCCCCAGCTGTCTCCGCATTAAAGGTGCCTGACAACCACTCAACTCTCTCCCCATCACAAGTATGTTACAGCCGACAGCGGTCTCCACATCATAGGTATGTGACAGACACCAGGTCTCTCCCCATCGCTGGTAAGTGATAGCCCCCAGCTCTCTCCCCGTTATACATATGTGACAGCTCCCAGCTGTCTCCACATCACAGGTATGTGACAACGCAAAGCTCTCTCCCCATCACATTTGTGTGACCGTCCCCAGTTGTCTCCATATCACAGGGGTGTGAAAGTCCCCCGCTCTCTCACCTTCACAGGTGGGTGACAGCCCCCAGCTCTAGCCCCACCAAAATTGATTGACAGACCCCATCTCTTTCCACATCACAAGTGAGTGACAGCCCCAAGCTCTCTCCCCATCACAGGTGAGTGACGGCCCCCAGCTGTCTCCCCATCACAGGTAAGTGACAGCTCCCAGCTCTCTCTGTATCACAGGTATGTGAAAGAAACCAGCTGTCTCCGCATCACAGGTATCTGACAGTCCCTAACTCTTTCCCCATCACAGGTGTTTGACAGACCCCAGCTCTCTCCCCATTTCAGGTGAGTAAGAAATCCCAGCTCTCTCCCCATCACAGGTATCTGAGAGCCCCCATCTGTCCCCGCATCACAGGAGCCTAAAAGCCCCCAAATCTCTACCCATCACAGGTATGTCACAACCGCCATTGCCTCCACAGCACAGGGATGTGACAACCACTAGCTGTCTCTGTATCATAGGTATGTGTGAGCCCCCAGCTCTCTCCCCATCACAGGTGTGTGACAACACCCAGATGTCTCCACATCACAAGTATGTGACAGCAACTACCTGACTCCGCATTAAAGGTAAGGAACTGGCCCCAGCACTCTCCCCATCAGAAGTGTTTGACAGTCCCCATCTCTTTCCCCTTCACAAGTGACTGACAGCCCCAAGCTCCTTTCCCATCACAGGTGTGTGACATCCCCCAGCTCTCTCCCCATCCCTGGTGAGTGACAGCCCCCAGCTCTCTCCTAATCACAGCAGTGTGACAGTCGTCATCTGTCTTGAAATTACAACTAAGTGAAAATCCCCATCTCTCTCCCCATCACAGGTGTGTGACATCCCCCAGCTGTCTACCCATTATAGGTGTGTAAAGGCCCCAGCTTTCTCCCCATCACAGGTGAGTGATAGGCCCCAGCTCTCTCCCCATCACAGGTGTTTGATATTCCCCATCTCTCTCCCTATCACAGGTGTGTGACAGACCACAGCTCTCTGCCCATCACATGTATGTGACAGTTCCCAGCTGTCACAGCATCACAGGTATTTGACAGGCCCCAGCTGTCTCAGCATCACAGGTATGTGACCGTCCCCATCTCTCTCCCCATCACAGGTGTTTGACAGTCCCCATCTCTCTCCGCATCACAGGTGTGTGAAAGTACCCAGCTCTCTCCCCATCACAGGTATGTAACTGCCTCTATCTCTCTCCCCATCACAGGTGAGTGACAGCCACCAGCTATCTCCCCATCACAGGTGTGTGACAACCCCCATCTCTCTCCCCATCACAGGTGAGTCACAGCCCCTAGGTCTCTCCCCATCACTGGTATGTAACTGCCTCTATCTCTCTCCCCATCACAGGTGGGTGACAGCCCCCAGCTCTCTTCCCATCAGAGGTGAGGGACAGATCCCATCTCTCTCCCCATTACTGTGGAGTGATAGCCCCCAGCTCTCTCCCCATCACAGGTGTTTTAGAGCCCCCATCTCTCTCCCCATCACAGGTGTTTGACAGTCCCCATCTCTCTCCCCATCACAGGTGTGTCACAACCCCCAGCACTCTTCCCATCACAGGTGCGTGAGAGCCCCAGCACTCTCCCCATCAGAGGTATTTGACAGTCCCCTGTTTTCACCGCATCACAGTTGCCTGACAGCCCCCCACACTCTCCCCATCACAGGTGCATGACAGACCCCAGCTCTCTCCCTATCACAGGTATGTGAGAGCCTCCAGCTCTCTCCCCATCACAGGTGATTGACATCCCCCATCTCTCTTCCCATCACAGGTATGTTACAGCCGCCACATGTCTCCACATCACAGGTATGTGACAGCCACCAGCTCTCTCCGCATCAGAGGTATGTGACAGCCGCCAGCTCTCTCCCCATCATAGCTCTTTTACAGTCCCCATCTCTCTCCCCATCACAGGTGTGTGACTGCCCCCAGCTCTCTCACCATCACAGGTGAGTAACAGCCCCAGCTCTCTCCCCATCAGAGGTGTGTGACAGGCCCCAGGTCTCTCCCCAAGACAGGGGCGTGACAGCGCCCAGCTCTCTCCCCATTACAGATGAATGACAGCCCCCAGCTCTCTCCCCATCACAGGTGTGTGACAGGCCCCAGGTCTCTCCCCAAGACAGGGGAGTGACAGCCCCCAGCTCTCTCCCCATCACAGGTGTTTTAGAGTCCCCATCTCTCTCCCCATCACACGTGTGTGAAAGCCCCAAGCTCTCTCGCCATCAAAGGTGAGTGACAGCCCCCAGCTCTCTCCCCATCACAGGTGATTGAGAGTCCCCATCTCTCTCCCCATCACAGGTGTGTGACAACCCCCAGCACTCTTCCCATCACAGGTGCGTGAGAGCCCCAGCACTCTCCCCATCAGAGGTATTTGACAGTCCCCTGCTTTCACCGCATCACAGTTGCCTGACAGAACCCAACACTCTCCCCATCACAGGTGTGTGACAGACCCCAGCTCTCTCCCCATCACAGCTATGTGACAGCCCACAGCTCTCTCCCCATCACCGGTGATTGACATCCCCCAGCTCTCTTCCCATCACAGGTATGTTACAGCTGCCACATGTCTCCATATCACAGGTATGTGACAGCCACCAGCTCTCTCCACATCACAGCTATGTGACAACGCCAAGCTCTCCTCCCATCAGAGGTGTGTGACTGTCACCAGCTGTCTCCATATCACAGGCGCGTGACAGCCCCCACCTCTCACTCCTTCACGGGTGGTGACAAACCCCAGCTCTCTCCCCATCACAAGTGAGTGGCAGACCCCAGCTCACTCCCCATCACTGGCATGTGACAGCACACAGCTATCTCACATCACAGGTATGTGACAGTCCCCATCTCTCTGCCCATTACATGTTTGTGACAATCCCCAGCTCTCTCCCAATCACAGGTGAGTGATGGCCCCCAGCTGTCTCCACATCACATGTATCGGACAGCCACTAGCTGTCTCCGCATCACAGGTATGTGACAATCCCCAGCTCTCACTACATCACAGGTGTTTGACAGTCCCCATCTCTCTCCCCCTCACAGGTGTGAGACAGCGCCCAGCTCTCTCCGCATCTCAGGTGAGTGACAGTCCCCACCTCTCTCCCCATCACAGTTATGTGACAGTTCCCAGCTGTCCCCACATCACAGGTATGTGGGAGCACCCAGCTCTCTCCCCATTAAAGTTGTGTGACAGTCCCCATCTCTCTCCCCATAAGAGGTGAGTGACAGCCCCCAGCTATCTCCACATCACAGCTGTGTGAAAACCCCCAGCTCTCTCGCCATCACAGGTGAATGACAGCCCCCATCTGTCTCCCCATCACACGTATGTGACAGCCCGCTGGTGTCTCCCTACTACAGGTATGTGATAGCCCGACACCTTCCCCACATCACAGGTATGTGAAAATCCCCAACCTCTCTCCCCATCACAGGTGTGTGACAGCCCCCTGCTCTCTTGGCATCACTGCTGAGTGACAGCCCCAATCTCTCTCCCCATTACAGGTGAGTGACAGCCCCCATCTCTCTCCCCATAACAGGTGAGTGACAAACCACAGCTCTCTCCCCATCACAGGTATGTGAAAGTCCCCAGCTGTCTCAGCATAACAGGTATGTGACATGCCACAACTCTCCCCCCATCTCTGGTGTTTGAGAGACCCCAGCTCTCTCCCCATCACAGGTGAGTGACAGCCCCCAGCTGTCTCCCCATCTCAGGTATGTGACAAACGCATCTGTCTCCGCATCACAGGTGCCCGACAGCCCCCGTATCTCGACCCATCACAGGTATGTGACAGCTCCCAGCTGTCTGGGCATTACAGGTATGTGACAGCCAGCAGCTGTCTCCGCATCACAGGTGTGTGAAAGCCCCCAGCTCCCTCCCCATTAGAGGTGTTTGACAGTCCCCATCACTCTCCCCATCACAAGTATTTGACCGACCCCAGCTCTCTCCCCATACCAGGTTAGAGAGAGACCCCATCTCTCTCCCTATTACAGGTGTGTGACAGCCCCGACCTGTCTCCACATCACAGGTATGTGACAGGCCACAGCTCTCTCCCCATCACAGGTGTTTGACAGTCCCCATCCCTCTCCCCTTCACAGGTGGGTGACAGTCCCCAGCTCTCTTCCCATCAGAGGTGAGGGACAGATCCCATCACTCTCCCCATTACAGTTGAGTGATAGCCCCAGGCTCTCTCCCCATCACAGGTGTTTTAGAGTCCCCATCTCTCTCCCCATCACACGTGTGTGAAAGCCCCTAGCTCTCTCGCCATCAAAGGTGAGTGACAGCCCCCAGCTCTCTCCCCATCACAGGTGTTTGACAGTCCCCATCTCTCTCCCCATCACAGGTGTGTGACAACCCCCAGCACTCTTCCCATCACAGGTGCGTGAGAGCCCCAGCACTCTCCCCATCAGAGGTATTTGACAGTCCCCTGCTTTCACCGCATCACAGTTGCCTGACAGACCCCCACACTCTCCCCATCACAGGTGTGTGACAGACCCCAGCTCTCTCCCCATCACAGCTATGTGACAGCCCACAGCTCTCTCCCCATCACAGGTGATTGACATCCCCCATCTCTCTTCCCATCACAGGTATGTTACAGCTGCCACATGTCTCCATATCACAGGTATGTGACAGCCACCAGCTCTCTCCGCATCAGAGGTATGTGACAGCCCCCAGCTCTCTCCCCATCATAGCTGTTTGACAGTCCCCATCTCTCTGCCCATCACAGGTGTGTGACGGGCCCAAGGTCTCTCCCCAAGACAGGGGAGTGACAGCGCCCAGCTCTCTCCCCATTACAGGTGAATGACAGCCCCCAACTCTCTCCCCATCACAGGTGTGTGACAGAACCCAGGTCTCTCCCCATCACTGGTTCGTGACAGTCCCCAACACTCCCCCCATCACAAGTATGTGACAGCCCCCAGCTGTCTCAACATCACAGGTATGTGAGAGACCCCAGCTCTCTCCCCATTACAGGTATATGATAACCCCCAGCTGTCTCCACATCACAGGTAGGTGAAAACGCCAAGCTGTCTCCCCATCAGAGGTGTGTGACTGTCACCATCTCTCTCCATATCACAGGCGCGTGACAGCACCCAGCTCTCACCCCTTCACAGGTGGTGACAAACCCCAGGTCTCTCCACATCATAGGTGATTGACAGCCCCCATCTCTTTCCTCATCACAAGTGAGTGGCAGACCCCAGCTCTCTCCCCATCACTGGCATGTGACAGCACACAGCTATCTCACATCACAGGTATGTGACAGTCCCCATCTCTCTGCCCATTACATGTTTGTGACAATCCCCAGCTCTCTCCCCATCACAGGTGAGTGATGGCCCCCAGCTGTCTCCACATCACATGTATCGGACAGCCACTAGCTGTCTCCGCATCACAGGTATGTGACAATCCCCAGCTCTCACTACATCACAGGTGTTTGACAGTCCCCATCTCTCTCCCCCTCACAGGTGTGAGACAGCGCCCAGCTCTCTCCGCATCTCAGGTGAGTGACAGTCCCCACCTCTCTCCCCATCACAGTTATGTGACAGTTCCCAGCTGTCCCCACATCACAGGTATGTGGGAGCACCCAGCTCTCTCCCCATTAAAGTTGTGTGACAGTCCCCATCTCTCTCCCCATAAGAGGTGAGTGACAGCCCCCAGCTATCTCCACATCACAGCTGTGTGAAAACCCCCAGCTCTCTCGCCATCACAGGTGAATGACAGCCCCCATCTGTCTCCCCATCACACGTATGTGACAGCCCGCAGGTGTCTCCCTACTACAGGTATGTGATAGCCCGACACCTTCCCCACATCACAGGTATGTGAAAACCCCCAACCTCTCTCCCCATCACAGGTGTGTGACAGCCCCCAGCTCTCTCCCCATCACAGGTATGTGACAGCTCCCAGCTGTCACAGCATCACAGGTATTTGACAGCCCCAGCTGTCTCCGCATCAAAGGGGCCTGACAGCCCCCAACTCTCTCCGCATCACTGGTATGTTAACGCCCCCAGCTGTCTGCACATCACAGGTGTGTGACCGTCCCCAGTTGTCTCCATATCACAGGTGCGTGAAAGCCCCCAACTCTCTCCCCTTCACATGTGGGTGACAGCCCCAAGCTCTCTCCTGATCACAGGTGAGTGACAGCCCCCAGCTCTCTCCCCATCACAGGTATGTGACAGCCATCACCTGTGTCCACATCACAGGTATGTGACAGCCCCCAGCTCTCTCCGCATCACAGGTGTTTGACATTCTTCATCTCTCTCCCCATCACAGGTGTGTGACAGCCCCCAAGCTCTCTACCCATCAGAGCTATTTGACATCCCCCAGCTGTCACTGCAGAACAGTTGCCTGACAGCCCCCACATTTCTCCCCATCACAGGTATGTGACAGCCCCCAGCTGTCTCAGCATCACAGGTGTGTGGCAGTCCCCATCTCTCTCCACATAACAGGTGTTTGACAGCCCTCAGCTCTCTCCCCATCACAGGTGAGTAACGGACCCCGGCTGTCTCCCCATCACATGTATTTGACAGCCCCCAGCTGTCTCCGCATTAAAGGTGCCTGACAACCACTCAACTCTCTCCCCATCACAAGTATGTTACAGCCGACAGCGGTCTCCACATCATAGGTATGTAACAGACACCAGGTCTCTCCCCATCGCTGGTAAGTGATAGCCCCCAGCTCTCTCCCCGTTATACATATGTGACAGCTCCCAGCTGTCTCCACATCACAGGTATGTGACAACGCAAAGCTCTCTCCCCATCACATTTGTGTGACCGTCCCCAGTTGTCTCCATATCACAGGGGTGTGAAAGTCCCCCGCTCTCTCACCTTCACAGGTGGGTGACAGCCCCCAGCTCTAGCCCCACCAAAATTGATTGACAGACCCCATCTCTTTCCACATCACAAGTGAGTGACAGCCCCAAGCTCTCTCCCCATCACAGGTGAGTGACGGCCCCCAGCTGTCTCCCCATCACAGGTAAGTGACAGCTCCCAGCTCTCTCTGTATCACAGGTATGTGAAAGAAACCAGCTGTCTCCGCATCACAGGTATCTGACAGTCCCTAACTCTTTCCCCATCACAGGTGTTTGACAGACCCCAGCTCTCTCCCCATTTCAGGTGAGTAAGAAATCCCAGCTCTCTCCCCATCACAGGTATCTGAGAGCCCCCATCTGTCCCCGCATCACAGGAGCCTAAAAGCCCCCAAATCTCTACCCATCACAGGTATGTCACAACCGCCATTGCCTCCACAGCACAGGGATGTGACAACCACTAGCTGTCTCTCTATCATAGGTATGTGTGAGCCCCCAGCTCTCTCCCCATCACAGGTGTGTGACAACACCCAGATGTCTCCACATCACAAGTATGTGACAGCAACTACCTGACTCCGCATTAAAGGTAAGGAACTGGCCCCAGCACTCTCCCCATCAGAAGTGTTTGACAGTCCCCATCTCTTTCCCCTTCAAAAGTGACTGACAGCCCCAAGCTCCTTTCCCATCACAGGTGTGTGACATCCCCCAGCTCTCTCCCCATCCCTGGTGAGTGACAGCCCCCAGCTCTCTCCTAATCACAGCAGTGTGACAGTCGTCATCTGTCTTGAAATTACAACTAAGTGAAAATCCCCATCTCTCTCCCCATCACAGGTGTGTGACAACCCCAAGCTCTCTCCCCATCACAGGTGTGTGACATCCCCCAGCTGTCTACCCAGTATAGGTGTGTAAAGGCCCCAGCTTTCTCCCCATCACAGGTGAGTGATAGGCCCCAGCTCTCTCCCCATCACAGGTGTTTGATATTCCCCATCTCTCTCCCTATCACAGGTGTGTGACAGACCACAGCTCTCTGCCCATCACATGTATGTGACAGTTCCCAGCTGTCACAGCATCACAGGTATTTGACAGGCCCCAGCTGTCTCAGCATCACAGGTATGTGACCATCCCCATCTCTCTCCCCATCACAGGTGTTTGACAGTCCCCATCTCTCTCCGCATCACAGGTGTGTGAAAGTACCCAGCTCTCTCCCCATCACAGGTATGTAACTGCCTCTATCTCTCTCCCCATCACAGGTGAGTGACAGCCACCAGCTATCTCCCCATCACAGGTGTGTGACAACCCCCATCTCTCTCCCCATCACAGGTGAGTCACAGCCCCTAGGTCTCTCCCCATCACTGGTATGTAACTGCCTCTATCTCTCTCCCCATCACAGGTGGGTGACAGCCCCCAGCTCTCTTCCCATCAGAGGTGAGGGACAGATCCCATCTCTCTCCCCATTACTGTGGAGTGATAGCCCCCAGCTCTCTCCCCATCACAGGTGTTTTAGAGCCCCCATCTCTCTCCCCATCACAGGTGTTTGACAGTCCCCATCTCTCTCCCCATCACAGGTGTGTCACAACCCCCAGCACTCTTCCCATCACAGGTGCGTGAGAGCCCCAGCACTCTCCCCATCAGAGGTATTTGACAGTCCCCTGTTTTCACCGCATCACAGTTGCCTGACAGCCCCCCACACTCTCCCCATCACAGGTGATTGACATCCCCCATCTCTCTTCCCATCACAGGTATGTTACAGCCGCCACATGTCTCCACATCACAGGTATGTGACAGCCACCAGCTCTCTCCGCATCAGAGGTATGTGACAGCCCCCAGCTCTCTCCCCATCATAGCTCTTTTACAGTCCCCATCTCTCTCCCCATCACAGGTGTGTGACTGCCCCCAGCTCTCTCACCATCACAGGTGAGTAACAGCCCCAGCTCTCTCCCCATCAGAGGTGTGTGACAGGCCCCAGGTCTCTCCCCAAGACAGGGGCGTGACAGCGCCCAGCTCTCTCCCCATTACAGATGAATGACAGCCCCCAGCTCTCTCCCCATCACAGGTGTGTGACAGGCCCCAGGTCTCTCCCCAAGACAGGGGAGTGACAGCCCCCAGCTCTCTCCCCATCACAGGTGTTTTAGAGTCCCCATCTCTCTCCCCATCACACGTGTGTGAAAGCCCCCAGCTCTCTCGCCATCAAAGGTGAGTGACAGCCCCCAGCTCTCTCCCCATCACAGGTGATTGAGAGTCCCCATCTCTCTCCCCATCACAGGTGTGTGACAACCCCCAGCACTCTTCCCATCACAGGTGCGTGAGAGCCCCAGCACTCTCCCCATCAGAGGTATTTGACAGTCCCCTGCTTTCACCGCATCACAGTTGCCTGACAGAACCCAACACTCTCCCCATCACAGGTGTGTGACAGACCCCAGCTCTCTCCCCATCACAGCTATGTGACAGCCCACAGCTCTCTCCCCATCACCGGTGATTGACATCCCCCAGCTCTCTTCCCATCACAGGTATGTTACAGCTGCCACATGTCTCCATATCACAGGTATGTGACAGCCACCAGCTGTCTCCACATCACAGCTATGTGACAACGCCAAGCTCTCCTCCCATCAGAGGTGTGTGACTGTCACCAGCTGTCTCCATATCACAGGCGCGTGACAGCCCCCACCTCTCACTCCTTCACGGGTGGTGACAAACCCCAGCTCTCTCCCCATCACAAGTGAGTGGCAGCCCCCAGCTCTCTCCCCATCACTGGCATGTGACAGCACACAGCTATCTCACATCACAGGTATGTGACAGTCCCCATCTCTCTGCCCATTACATGTTTGTGACAATCCCCAGCTCTCTCCCCATCACAGGTGAGTGATGGCCCCCAGCTGTCTCCACATCACATGTATCGGACAGCCACTAGCTGTCTCCGCATCACAGGTATGTGACAATCCCCAGCTCTCACTACATCACAGGTGTTTGACAGTCCCCATCTCTCTCCCCCTCACAGGTGTGAGACAGCGCCCAGCTCTCTCCGCATCTCAGGTGAGTGACAGTCCCCACCTCTCTCCCCATCACAGTTATGTGACAGTTCCCAGCTGTCCCCACATCACAGGTATGTGGGAGCACCCAGCTCTCTCCCCATTAAAGTTGTGTGACAGTCCCCATCTCTCTCCCCATAAGAGGTGAGTGACAGCCCCCAGCTATCTCCACATCACAGCTGTGTGAAAACCCCCAGCTCTCTCGCCATCACAGGTGAATGACAGCCCCCATCTGTCTCCCCATCACACGTATGTGACAGCCCGCAGGTGTCTCCCTACTACAGGTATGTGATAGCCCGACACCTTCCCCACATCACAGGTATGTGAAAATCCCCAACCTCTCTCCCCATCACAGGTGTGTGACAGCCCCCTGCTCTCTTGGCATCACTGCTGAGTGACAGCCCCAATCTCTCTCCCCATCACAGGTGAGTGACAGCCCCCATCTCTCTCCCCATAACAGGTGAGTGACAAACCACAGCTCTCTCCCCATCACAGGTATGTGAAAGTCCCCAGCTGTCTCAGCATAACAGGTATGTGACATGCCACAACTCTCCCCCCATCTCTGGTGTTTGAGAGACCCCAGCTCTCTCCCCATCACAGGTGAGTGACAGCCCCCAGCTGTCTCCCCATCTCAGGTATGTGACAAACGCATCTGTCTCCGCATCACAGGTGCCCGACAGCCCCCGTATCTCGACCCATCACAGGTATGTGACAGCTCCCAGCTGTCTGGGCATTACAGGTATGTGACAGCCAGCAGCTGTCTCCGCATCACAGGTGTGTGAAAGCCCCCAGCTCCCTCCCCATTAGAGGTGTTTGACAGTCCCCATCACTCTCCCCATCACAAGTATTTGACCGACCCCAGCTCTCTCCCCATACCAGGTTAGAGAGAGACCCCATCTCTCTCCCTATTACAGGTGTGTGACAGCCCCGACCTGTCTCCACATCACAGGTATGTGACAGGCCACAGCTCTCTCCCCATCACAGGTGTTTGACAGTCCCCATCCCTCTCCCCTTCACAGGTGGGTGACAGTCCCCAGCTCTCTTCCCATCAGAGGTGAGGGACAGATCCCATCACTCTCCCCATTACAGTTGAGTGATAGCCCCAGGCTCTCTCCCCATCACAGGTGTTTTAGAGTCCCCATCTCTCTCCCCATCACACGTGTGTGAAAGCCCCTAGCTCTCTCGCCATCAAAGGTGAGTGACAGCCCCCAGCTCTCTCCCCATCACAGGTGTTTGACAGTCCCCATCTCTCTCCCCATCACAGGTGTGTGACAACCCCCAGCACTCTTCCCATCACAGGTGCGTGAGAGCCCCAGCACTCTCCCCATCAGAGGTATTTGACAGTCCCCTGCTTTCACCGCATCACAGTTGCCTGACAGACCCCCACACTCTCCCCATCACAGGTGTGTGACAGACCCCAGCTCTCTCCCCATCACAGCTATGTGACAGCCCACAGCTCTCTCCCCATCACAGGTGATTGACATCCCCCATCTCTCTTCCCATCACAGGTATGTTACAGCTGCCACATGTCTCCATATCACAGGTATGTGACAGCCACCAGCTCTCTCCGCATCAGAGGTATGTGACAGCCCCCAGCTCTCTCCCCATCATAGCTGTTTGACAGTCCCCATCTCTCTGCCCATCACAGGTGTGTGACGGGCCCAAGGTCTCTCCCCAAGACAGGGGAGTGACAGCGCCCAGCTCTCTCCCCATTACAGGTGAATGACAGCCCCCAACTCTCTCCCCATCACAGGTGTGTGACAGAACCCAGGTCTCTCCCCATCACTGGTTCGTGACAGTCCCCAACACTCCCCCCATCACAAGTATGTGACAGCCCCCAGCTGTCTCAACATCACAGGTATGTGAGAGACCCCAGCTCTCTCCCCATTACAGGTATATGATAACCCCCAGCTGTCTCCACATCACAGGGAGGTGAAAACGCCAAGCTGTCTCCCCATCAGAGGTGTGTGACTGTCACCATCTCTCTCCATATCACAGGCGCGTGACAGCACCCAGCTCTCACCCCTTCACAGGTGGTGACAAACCCCAGGTCTCTCCACATCATAGGTGATTGACAGCCTCCATCTCTTTCCTCATCACAAGTGAGTGGCAGACCCCAGCTCTCTCCCCATCACTGGCATGTGACAGCACACAGCTATCTCACATCACAGGTATGTGACAGTCCCCATCTCTCTGCCCATTACATGTTTGTGACAATCCCCAGCTCTCTCCCCATCACAGGTGAGTGATGGCCCCCAGCTGTCTCCACATCACATGTATCGGACAGCCACTAGCTGTCTCCGCATCACAGGTATGTGACAATCCCCAGCTCTCACTACATCACAGGTGTTTGACAGTCCCCATCTCTCTCCCCCTCACAGGTGTGAGACAGCGCCCAGCTCTCTCCGCATCTCAGGTGAGTGACAGTCCCCACCTCTCTCCCCATCACAGTTATGTGACAGTTCCCAGCTGTCCCCACATCACAGGTATGTGGGAGCACCCAGCTCTCTCCCCATTAAAGTTGTGTGACAGTCCCCATCTCTCTCCCCATAAGAGGTGAGTGACAGCCCCCAGCTATCTCCACATCACAGCTGTGTGAAAACCCCCAGCTCTCTCGCCATCACAGGTGAATGACAGCCCCCATCTGTCTCCCCATCACACGTATGTGACAGCCCGCAGGTGTCTCCCTACTACAGGTACGTGATAGCCCGACACCTTCCCCACATCACAGGTATGTGAAAACCCCCAACCTCTCTCCCCATCACAGGTGTGTGACAGCCCCCAGCTCTCTCCCCATCACAGGTATGTGACAGCTCCCAGCTGTCACAGCATCACAGGTATTTGACAGCCCCAGCTGTCTCCGCATCAAAGGGGCCTGACAGCCCCCAACTCTCTCCGCATCACTGGTATGTTAACGCCCCCAGCTGTCTGCACATCACAGGTGTGTGACCGTCCCCAGTTGTCTCCATATCACAGGTGCGTGAAAGCCCCCAACTCTCTCCCCTTCACATGTGGGTGACAGCCCCAAGCTCTCTCCTGATCACAGGTGAGTGACAGCCCCCAGCTCTCTCCCCATCACAGGTATGTGACAGCCATCACCTGTGTCCACATCACAGGTATGTGACAGCCCCCAGCTCTCTCCGCATCACAGGTGTTTGACATTCTTCATCTCTCTCCCCATCACAGGTGTGTGACAGCCCCCAAGCTCTCTACCCATCAGAGCTATTTGACATCCCCCAGCTGTCACTGCAGAACAGTTGCCTGACAGCCCCCACATTTCTCCCCATCACAGGTATGTGACAGCCCCCAGCTGTCTCAGCATCACAGGTGTGTGGCAGTCCCCATCTCTCTCCACATAACAGGTGTTTGACAGCCCTCAGCTCTCTCCCCATCACAGGTGAGTAACGGACCCCGGCTGTCTCCCCATCACATGTATTTGACAGCCCCCAGCTGTCTCCGCATTAAAGGTGCCTGACAACCACTCAACTCTCTCCCCATCACAAGTATGTTACAGCCGACAGCGGTCTCCACATCATAGGTATGTGACAGACACCAGGTCTCTCCCCATCGCTGGTAAGTGATAGCCCCCAGCTCTCTCCCCGTTATACATATGTGACAGCTCCCAGCTGTCTCCACATCACAGGTATGTGACAACGCAAAGCTCTCTCCCCATCACATTTGTGTGACCGTCCCCAGTTGTCTCCATATCACAGGGGTGTGAAAGTCCCCCGCTCTCTCACCTTCACAGGTGGGTGACAGCCCCCAGCTCTAGCCCCACCAAAATTGATTGACAGACCCCATCTCTTTCCACATCACAAGTGAGTGACAGCCCCAAGCTCTCTCCCCATCACAGGTGAGTGACGGCCCCCAGCTGTCTCCCCATCACAGGTAAGTGACAGCTCCCAGCTCTCTCTGTATCACAGGTATGTGAAAGAAACCAGCTGTCTCCGCATCACAGGTATCTGACAGTCCCTAACTCTTTCCCCATCACAGGTGTTTGACAGACCCCAGCTCTCTCCCCATTTCAGGTGAGTAAGAAATCCCAGCTCTCTCCCCATCACAGGTATCTGAGAGCCCCCATCTGTCCCCGCATCACAGGAGCCTAAAAGCCCCCAAATCTCTACCCATCACAGGTATGTCACAACCGCCATTGCCTCCACAGCACAGGGATGTGACAACCACTAGCTGTCTCTGTATCATAGGTATGTGTGAGCCCCCAGCTCTCTCCCCATCACAGGTGTGTGACAACACCCAGATGTCTCCACATCACAAGTATGTGACAGCAACTACCTGACTCCGCATTAAAGGTAAGGAACTGGCCCCAGCACTCTCCCCATCAGAAGTGTTTGACAGTCCCCATCTCTTTCCCCTTCACAAGTGACTGACAGCCCCAAGCTCCTTTCCCATCACAGGTGTGTGACATCCCCCAGCTCTCTCCCCATCCCTGGTGAGTGACAGCCCCCAGCTCTCTCCTAATCACAGCAGTGTGACAGTCGTCATCTGTCTTGAAATTACAACTAAGTGAAAATCCCCATCTCTCTCCCCATCACAGGTGTGTGACATCCCCCAGCTGTCTACCCATTATAGGTGTGTAAAGGCCCCAGCTTTCTCCCCATCACAGGTGAGTGATAGGCCCCAGCTCTCTCCCCATCACAGGTGTTTGATATTCCCCATCTCTCTCCCTATCACAGGTGTGTGACAGACCACAGCTCTCTGCCCATCACATGTATGTGACAGTTCCCAGCTGTCACAGCATCACAGGTATTTGACAGGCCCCAGCTGTCTCAGCATCACAGGTATGTGACCGTCCCCATCTCTCTCCCCATCACAGGTGTTTGACAGTCCCCATCTCTCTCCGCATCACAGGTGTGTGAAAGTACCCAGCTCTCTCCCCATCACAGGTATGTAACTGCCTCTATCTCTCTCCCCATCACAGGTGAGTGACAGCCACCAGCTATCTCCCCATCACAGGTGTGTGACAACCCCCATCTCTCTCCCCATCACAGGTGAGTCACAGCCCCTAGGTCTCTCCCCATCACTGGTATGTAACTGCCTCTATCTCTCTCCCCATCACAGGTGGGTGACAGCCCCCAGCTCTCTTCCCATCAGAGGTGAGGGACAGATCCCATCTCTCTCCCCATTACTGTGGAGTGATAGCCCCCAGCTCTCTCCCCATCACAGGTGTTTTAGAGCCCCCATCTCTCTCCCCATCACAGGTGTTTGACAGTCCCCATCTCTCTCCCCATCACAGGTGTGTCACAACCCCCAGCACTCTTCCCATCACAGGTGCGTGAGAGCCCCAGCACTCTCCCCATCAGAGGTATTTGACAGTCCCCTGTTTTCACCGCATCACAGTTGCCTGACAGCCCCCCACACTCTCCCCATCACAGGTGATTGACATCCCCCATCTCTCTTCCCATCACAGGTATGTTACAGCCGCCACATGTCTCCACATCACAGGTATGTGACAGCCACCAGCTCTCTCCGCATCAGAGGTATGTGACAGCCCCCAGCTCTCTCCCCATCATAGCTCTTTTACAGTCCCCATCTCTCTCCCCATCACAGGTGTGTGACTGCCCCCAGCTCTCTCACCATCACAGGTGAGTAACAGCCCCAGCTCTCTCCCCATCAGAGGTGTGTGACAGGCCCCAGGTCTCTCCCCAAGACAGGGGCGTGACAGCGCCCAGCTCTCTCCCCATTACAGATGAATGACAGCCCCCAGCTCTCTCCCCATCACAGGTGTGTGACAGGCCCCAGGTCTCTCCCCAAGACAGGGGAGTGACAGCCCCCAGCTCTCTCCCCATCACAGGTGTTTTAGAGTCCCCATCTCTCTCCCCATCACACGTGTGTGAAAGCCCCCAGCTCTCTCGCCATCAAAGGTGAGTGACAGCCCCCAGCTCTCTCCCCATCACAGGTGATTGAGAGTCCCCATCTCTCTCCCCATCACAGGTGTGTGACAACCCCCAGCACTCTTCCCATCACAGGTGCGTGAGAGCCCCAGCACTCTCCCCATCAGAGGTATTTGACAGTCCCCTGCTTTCACCGCATCACAGTTGCCTGACAGAACCCAACACTCTCCCCATCACAGGTGTGTGACAGACCCCAGCTCTCTCCCCATCACAGCTATGTGACAGCCCACAGCTCTCTCCCCATCACCGGTGATTGACATCCCCCAGCTCTCTTCCCATCACAGGTATGTTACAGCTGCCACATGTCTCCATATCACAGGTATGTGACAGCCACCAGCTGTCTCCACATCACAGCTATGTGACAACGCCAAGCTCTCCTCCCATCAGAGGTGTGTGACTGTCACCAGCTGTCTCCATATCACAGGCGCGTGACAGCCCCCACCTCTCACTCCTTCACGGGTGGTGACAAACCCCAGCTCTCTCCCCATCACAAGTGAGTGGCAGCCCCCAGCTCTCTCCCCATCACTGGCATGTGACAGCACACAGCTATCTCACATCACAGGTATGTGACAGTCCCCATCTCTCTGCCCATTACATGTTTGTGACAATCCCCAGCTCTCTCCCCATCACAGGTGAGTGATGGCCCCCAGCTGTCTCCACATCACATGTATCGGACAGCCACTAGCTGTCTCCGCATCACAGGTATGTGACAATCCCCAGCTCTCACTACATCACAGGTGTTTGACAGTCCCCATCTCTCTCCCCCTCACAGGTGTGAGACAGCGCCCAGCTCTCTCCGCATCTCAGGTGAGTGACAGTCCCCACCTCTCTCCCCATCACAGTTATGTGACAGTTCCCAGCTGTCCCCACATCACAGGTATGTGGGAGCACCCAGCTCTCTCCCCATTAAAGTTGTGTGACAGTCCCCATCTCTCTCCCCATAAGAGGTGAGTGACAGCCCCCAGCTATCTCCACATCACAGCTGTGTGAAAACCCCCAGCTCTCTCGCCATCACAGGTGAATGACAGCCCCCATCTGTCTCCCCATCACACGTATGTGACAGCCCGCAGGTGTCTCCCTACTACAGGTATGTGATAGCCCGACACCTTCCCCACATCACAGGTATGTGAAAATCCCCAACCTCTCTCCCCATCACAGGTGTGTGACAGCCCCCTGCTCTCTTGGCATCACTGCTGAGTGACAGCCCCAATCTCTCTCCCCATCACAGGTGAGTGACAGCCCCCATCTCTCTCCCCATAACAGGTGAGTGACAAACCACAGCTCTCTCCCCATCACAGGTATGTGAAAGTCCCCAGCTGTCTCAGCATAACAGGTATGTGACATGCCACAACTCTCCCCCCATCTCTGGTGTTTGAGAGACCCCAGCTCTCTCCCCATCACAGGTGAGTGACAGCCCCCAGCTGTCTCCCCATCTCAGGTATGTGACAAACGCATCTGTCTCCGCATCACAGGTGCCCGACAGCCCCCGTATCTCGACCCATCACAGGTATGTGACAGCTCCCAGCTGTC